>NW_015660885.1:591932-596395 GCF_001515625.1 Sinocyclocheilus rhinocerous
CTGTGCTTGATCTGTGCAGATTTCTCTCCTGATTCAGACCAGAACACTTTTTTACTGGAGGAAGCGTTATTATGGATTATAGACTCATATTTTAGTTAAAAGCGTCTTAATGCTGGATTTGTTTCAGCTTTTGTCTTCTCCAGATGTTAACTGATGGACTGGAGTGCTGTGGATTACTTGTGGATTATTGTGATGTTTTTATCAGCTGTTTGGACTCTCATTCTGACGGCACCCATTCACTGCAGAGCATCCATTGCTGAGACACTGATGCAATGCTACATTTCTACAAACCAGATCAAGAAATCTGCATCTTGGATGGCCTGAGAGTGAGGACATTTTCAGCAAATTTTCATTTTTTAATCGAACTGTTCCTTTAAAATCCTTGCAGCATTCTTCTAAGTGTTACTTAATGTTATATCACCAGCTGAATCATTGCAAATATATTCAATTTGTCACCCAACCCTAGTTGGCACCCTGTGAGATGATGAATAACAAGAGCTCTTTGGTGTGTGTGTGTGTGAAGTGGACAGTGTGTTCCTTGTTCCTTGACCTTAGTTTGTGGGTGAAGCACGTGTTTCTGGAGCCATGAGTGCTCTCTCACACACACACACACACACACATTTAAGGTTACGTGTGTGTAAAGCAGCTTATAATACTTGAACTAATCTATTCTGGTTTCTTCAGTTTCTCATGACCGACTCCTGAGTTTTCTCTCTCTCTCTCTCTCTCTCTCTCTCTGTAGGTAATCACTCCGTGTCGTCGGCTGGTTCTGTGTGCGGAAAACAGGAAAGAAATGGAGGAGTGGATCGCAGCGCTGAAGAGTGTTCAGAACCGAGAACACTTTGAGGTGAGTTTCTCCGTTTGACTGGATATGTTTAGAGACGGTTTAGACTGAAATCTATTACAGCACATTCTTTACAAGCGGTTGTACAGAAAGCAGTGGAAAACCTGTTTTTTTTTTCACACACAAAATGAGTCAGAATTCAGATTAATTTCTAGTTTAATTGCTAGCAGTGACTCACAACTACCGTTCATATTTTTTGTGCTGTTTAGTGACAGGTTATTATTATATATTATTGGCTTTTATTTTTGATATTTTATTTTTATTATTTTTTTGTTTGTTTGTTTTTATTAATTTTGTTACATGCTTTTGTTTGTTAGGTTTAATTTATTTTTTATTTCAGTTTTAGTTTATTCAGTTATTAGTTATTACTTTCATCTTTCATCTTAAACTGTAGTTGCCATGGCAACATGTATAATTATCATTTGGTTTAAGTTTCTCTTCTGCTCTCCAAGGCTGCTTTTATTTGATCAAAAATACAGTAAAACTGTGAAATATTATTACATTTTAAAACAGCTGTTTTCAATATGAATATATATTAAAATGTGACATTTATAATTATCATTTGGTTTAAGTTTTCCATCTAATACTTGTATTTTATTTTATTTCAGCTTTATTTTGATTAACAAAAATAACTGTTCAAAAGTTTTGGGTCAATATTAGTTTTTACATTTTTTGAAAAGAAGTCTCTTCTGCTCTCCAAGGCTGCTTTTATTTGATCAAAAATACAGTAAAACTGTGAAATATTATTACATTTTAAAACAGCTGTTTTCAATATGAATATATATTAAAATGTAATTTATTTCTGTGATTAAAGCTGTATTTTCAGCATCATTACTCCAGTCTTCAGTGTCACATGATCTTCAGAAATCATTCTAATATGCTGATTTGCTGCTCGAGAAACATTTCTGATTATTATCAATGTTGAAAACGGTTCATATTTTTGTGGAAACTGTGATGTGTTTGTGTCTCTGCTCTAGTCCACTCAGTTCAGTATGGATCATTTCTCTGGGATGCATAACTGGTACGCCTGTTCTCACGCTCGCCCCACGTACTGTAACGTCTGTCGGGAGGCTCTGTCTGGAGTCACGTCTCACGGACTGTCCTGCGAAGGTCCGGCTCTCGTTATGATGTTTTCTGATTTGATATGCGATAATTAGAGGTTCTTGTTTAGGTTGATTTTTAATTGTGTGGTTTGAATGTGTTTAAGTGCTGACTGGACTGAAAGCTCTGTTTGTCACACAGTGTGTAAGTTCAAGGCTCACAAGCGCTGTGCGGTCAGAGCCACTAATAACTGCAAATGGACGACCCTGGCCTCTATCGGCAAAGACATACTGGAGGATGAGGATGGGGTGAGTGCTAGTCATGCAAAAACAAATCCGGCTCGGCTCCGCTCTTAGTTTGGAATTTATTTATATACTATTATAGTTTTATTCATATTTGAATTAGCTTTTATTTTTATATTTTTTGTCTAATTTTTTGTAATTTTATTATACTATTTTGTTAATTTTTATTCATTTTTATACTAGTTTCTTATTTTCTGCTGTTTATTGATTTGTACTAGTTTATTTTTATTTAATTCCAATTAATAATTTATACTATTTTCTATTTTCTGCTGTTTATTGATTTCTACTAGTTTATTTTTATTTTTTATTTATTTCCAATTAATAATTTATACTATTTTCTATTTTCTGCTTTTTATTGATTTTTACTAGTTTATTTTCTATTTTTTATTTGTTAGTTTTTATTTATTTCCAATTAATGATTTTAGTACTTGGACATAAATTTATGTTGGTTGCCAAGGCAATATTTCTCATTTTTGTTTAGTTTAAGTTTTCCATCTAATATTTATATTTTATTTGATTTCATCTTTGTTTTAATTAACAAAAATGTTTTTAACAGCTTTATGTTTAATCAACATTTGTATCATTATTATTATTATTATTTTAATATTACGTTTAGATTTTTGTATTTCAGTTTTAGCTTTAGTTTTTATTTATTTCCAGTTAGTCATTTTAGTGTTTCAACTCAAACCAATTTCAGTTAGTTGCCAAGAAAACATTTCTAAATTTCGTTCTGTTTGTTTTCTAATATTTATATTTTATTTGAAGTTTTATTTTAATTAACAGCACAAAAAATCAATAGTTGTGGATTTAGTTAATTTTTATATTGCTGTATTTTTTTATATATATTTTTATATTACATTTTAAAAATATTTTTTATATTATAATAGTATTTAACACATTTAGTTTAATATTTCTATATAAGTTTAATTATTTTTTATTTCTGTTTCCGTTTTAGTTTATTTATTTTCAGTTAGCAATTTTAGTGCTTTAGCTTATTTTATTTCAATCAACTCAAACCAATTTCAGTTAGTTGCCAAGAAAACATTTCTAAATTTCGTTCTGTTTGTTTTCTAATATTTATATTTTATTTGAAGTTTTATTTTAATTAACAGCACAAAAAATCAATAGTTGTGGATTTAGTTAATTTTTATATTGCTGTATTTTTTTATATATATTTTTATATTACATTTTAAAAATATTTTTTATATTATAATAGTATTTAACACATTTAGTTTAATATTTCTATTTAAGTTTAATTATTTTTTATTTCTGTTTCCGTTTTAGTTTATTTATTTTCAGTTAGCAATTTTAGTGCTTTAGCTTATTTTATTTCAACGAAGGCAACATTTCTAATTTTCATTTAGTTTAAGTCTTCCATCTAATATTTACATTTTATTTTATTTCAGCTTTAATTTGAATACCAAATTTTTTTTTTGTTTTAGTTAAAGATATTAACCCTGCCTAACTAGACAGCATTTTTAGACCTCATAGGTGCATAAATCTGTTCCAAAAAATAGGCTACATTATTCTTACTTCTTAAGTATCATCTAGACAGCACTGCATGCATTGCAACAATGTTACTTATTTAATCCAATATTGATTTCATTCATGCTATTGCATTGTATTTTCATGCCTGCTGTTCGTGCAGGAAATCAGCATCTTATGAGATTCCTTATTGTGTAAGAAGCTCAGTTAACATCTGAACTGATCACTCATCCGGTAATTAACGGCTTTGTAAACTCTGTAGATCTCGATGCCTCATCAGTGGCTGGAGGGGAATCTTCCCGTCAGCGCCAAATGCACCGTGTGCGACAAAACCTGCGGCAGCGTCCTGAGACTGCAGGACTGGCGCTGTTTATGGTGCAAAGCCATGGTGAGTGCATGAAAGTTAACATTTTTGACATTCGTGACATTTTCTTAATTTAATGGAATTCAATGATGTTCTCCAGGTGCATGCTGGGTGCAAAGACCAGCTCTCGCCGAAGTGCCCGCTGGGTCAGTGTAAAGTCTCAGTGATTCCACCCACCGCCCTCAACAGCATCGACTCAGACGGTGAGCGTCCAATCAGAACGGTCCCTCAGAAGCAACCAATCAGGACGCATTCCCAGAGATGGCCAATCAGAAAGAACCATCTGATGGAAACATCCAATTATTCATTAATAAATAAAATTACTAAAACCTTAACTGAAATAAAAATACAGTATCAGTAAAAATACAAAATCAGTTCTGTTTATTTATATATATATATATGTGTGTGTGTGTGTCTGTGTGTGTGT
>NW_015660885.1:597168-606508 GCF_001515625.1 Sinocyclocheilus rhinocerous
TTATGGCCGGTCTGGAATTGCTGCCGTTTTAACCCTGGAGATAATCAGGGCGTGAAGTTCCTGCGGCGCTTTAAGCAGCTGTTGAATCCTGCACAAGTGTTCGATCTGATGAACGGAGGGCCACATCTGGGGTAAAACACACACCTGTACCTGTTCACAGAAACTCTGCGCTTCGTATTTGCTCATTGACATCTGTACCTGTGTTTGTGTGTCTGCCGCAGCTTGCGTCTGTTTCAGAAGTTCGACACGTTTCGTATTCTGGTGTGTGGAGGCGACGGCAGCGTTGGATGGGTTTTATCAGAGATAGACACGCTGACTTTACACAAACAGGTACAAATTCATTCACAAACGGATACATAATCATACTGTGAAAACAGCAGAATCTCAACTTGCATTCTTCTAACTACAATACATTGGTTTTTCATCATTACTTAAAGGCGTTCACTGCAACCTGTCAAAATAAAAGTTCATTTTAACTGAATGAAATCGTTACAGAAATATATTTTAGTATTGTACTGTAGAATGTACTTCTCAAATAATAATAATAATACAATTATGAACTCTATTTTTTAAGGAATATCACACCATTTCTTCTATATTTAATTTAATTTTATCAAGAAACCTCTATTGTGCAGCACCTTTTTTGCCAAAAAATAAAAGGAATTGTTAAATTATCATTTCATTAAATTTTTAAAGATTCATTAATGTTTTATGCTTTCATTTGATTACTACCTTTTTTGATAATACATTTGTATTAACTAATAAATCCAGAAAAATTTAAACAGACAACACAGAATTTGTAAAATAAATAAATAAATAAATAAATATTTCATAGGAATCTATTATTGTGAAAATTGTAGATGATTAAATTGTTAAATTTGTGTGAATTCAATTATTTAGACATGCTTTTTGATTATTAAACTTTAATTAAAACTATTATCCAGAAAAATATAAATAAAAAAATTATTAAATTAAAATTATTAAATAATTAATACTAATAAAATTATATTAATAAAAATTAATAAATAAATTAATACAAATTAATAAAATAAAAACACTGAATTTTGAATTTAAATTGGAAAAAACTGAATTTGGGGGGAAAATTTAAATGAATTTCTTAGGGCCTTAAATATGGCATAAAGTGTAGGACACAATAGAGTTTCAGACAAAGTTTCTTTGCTTATACTGCCTCCTGGTGGTGGATTTTTGTGCCTGGCTGAAAATCAGTTCTGTTTATTTATATATGTATATATATATGTTTTATGTTAACATTTATGCGTTTAGCAAATGCTTTTATCTGAAGCGGCTTAAATTGCATTCAAGGTTTACGTTTTCTCAGTTCATGCATTCCCTGGAAATCAAACCCATCTTTATCCAAGCTCTGCTGTTTGAGTTACAGGTTTATGTCAAGAACAGTGTTGACGTGTGTGTGTCTGTCTGTGTGTGTGTGTGTGTGCGCGTGCCAGCTTGGCGTACTTCCTCTGGGAACAGGAAATGACCTGGCGAGAGTTTTGGGGTGGGGCTCGGCGTGTGACGACGACACTCAGTTACCGCAGATCCTGGAGAAACTAGAGAGAGCCAGTACTAAGATGCTGGACAGGTCAGAGTGTGTCTGAAGTCGCTGTCGCAGTCTGTTCCTGTCCTTGACAAACATTTAAACACGTTTATTTCTCCTAGATGGAGTATTATGGTATACGAGACCAAGTTACCACGGCAACACTCCAGCTCCACGGTAACAGAGGACTGCAGTGAGGACCCAGAGGTAACAGTGATGATATTTCATGCTGCTGTGTGTATAAATGGCCTTCATTTGGACATTTTCTTTATTGTACGTCAAGTATTCATCCTTAATTGTGAATCGGTTTCCTCTGAAAAACTTATTAAACATAAGTGAAAAAAAAAAAAATCTGTTTTTGTTAAAGTTGAAAAAATATTTAACTGAAATAAAATAAATTAAAGCTAAATAAAAACAATAAATAAATAAAATGGTAATAAAAATGACAAAAGCACATAACAAAAATGCTAAAATAAAAAAAAAATATAACAATAAAAGTTAATTCAGTTCTATAATAGTATATAAATATATACTGTACATTATGGTTGCATGATTAATCAAAATAAAACTGAATGCTTAGTGCAATTATCAAATCTTAAAGGCTGTGATTTCATTAAATAAATATATGCGGTACTTTAATAAAATAAGTATGTGATCTTTTACAAAATAAAAGCTTGATGGTTCAACGTTTGAAAATTAAGAAATTATGACAGCCATAAATATTATTGTATAATTAAATATTTTATTATATTTTTTGTATTACAATAGTAATATTTGTATTTAGTAATAATAACAATTATAATAAAAGTATTAATAATTGTTGTTATTGTTGTATTGATATATAATCATAAAATTTTAGTGCAATTTGCTTTCCTACAAACAAGCACAGCAAATCTGGAGCTGTTTTATTTATTTATTTTTATTTTATTTTATTTTTAAATGTTGTAATTTTACAGTTCTTGAAAATTATTGTATTTTTTTGTTTTACATTGAAATATTACAATATAAATATTTTGATTAGTTATATATTTTATTTAGTAGTAGTAATAATAATCATCATGATAAAAAATATTAATAATTATTGTTATGGTCATGTTGATGTAATCACAAAATTTGGTGCAAATTACTGCCCTACAAACAAGCACAGCAAATCTGGAGCTTTTCATTAACATTTGTCCCCCCAGTTTTAATGTTAGTGAAGGTTTCTTGCACCATAAACAGTTGTAATTTAGAACTTTTTTTCCACCCTTTATTTATTTACAATTAAATAATCATTATGTCAGATAGTACATCAAAATCTTTTCTTTTAAAGTAACCGCTGCTGTTCTGTGTTTCCTCTGCTCTGATTGGCTGTTCTGTGTTTCCTCTGCTCTGATTGGTTGTTCTGTGTTTCCTCTGCTCTGATTGGCTGTTCTGTGTTTCAGGTGCAGCACATTCTGACCTATGAGGACTCAGTCGCTGCTCATCTCTCCAAAATCCTGACGTCCGATCAGCACTCTGTGGTCATTTCATCCGCCAAGTACGTACTGTACACGTGAGCATTTCTGTTCATGCGTATTCTAGCTGGTGGTTTATCTAAAAGCATGTTTTTCAGAGTCCTGTGTGAGACGGTTAAAGACTTTGTTGCAAAAGTCGGACGTGCTTACGAGAAAAACACCGAAAACTTAGAAGAATCAGAGGCCATGGCTAAAAAGGTCAGCTGTGATTGGCTATCGGATGACTCGCTGTTCTGGAGTGCTCTGTGATTGGCTGATGAATGACTCGGGATGTTTTCGTGTGCAGTGTGGTGTGCTAAAAGAAAAGTTGGACTCGTTATTGAAAACGCTTAACGATGAAGCCCAGGCCAGCAGTGTGATGTCTGCGCCTCCACCCACCATCGCTGAGGAGCAGGTGGATGGGGAGGGTGTGGTTCTGGCTCCGCCCACTGCCCCGCCCACAGTCACAGCCACTTGTTCGCCTCGACCGCCCGCCGCCATCTTCAAACCCCGAGAGCAGCTGATGCTTCGAGCCAACAGCCTGAAGAAAGCCATCAGACAAATCATCGAGCACACGGAGAAAGGTAGCGTTATTTCTGCTGTAAATTACAGAAAAAATTATATTAATATATAAATGATGTAAATATTATGTAATAAATATATATTAAATCATTTAAATAATTAATTGAAATAATTAAGGTTGGAATTGCTATATTTGTACAATCCAGAGACTAAAATTTCGAGAGCAGCTGATGCTTCGCGCCAACAGCCTGAAGAAAGCCATCAGACAAATCATCGAGCACACGGAGAAAGGTAGCGTTATTTCTGCTGTAAATTACAGAAAAAATTATATTAATATATAAATGATGTAAATATTATGTAATAAATATATATTAAATCATTTAAATAATTAATTGAAATAATTAAGGTTGGAATTGCTATATTTGTACAATCCAGAGACTAAAATTTATTGAAACTGTAAACATAAAAGTTCGTAAAAATGAAGTATTTATTCTTAACTGTGAATTGTTTACCTTGGAAAAAGTGTGTCTCTGTGTGTGTGTGTGTGTGAGAGAGTGTGTGTGTGTGTTTGTTTGTGTGTGTGTGTGTGAGAGTGTGTGTGTGCGTGCGTTTGTGTGTGAGTGCATGTGTGTGTGCGTTTGCGTGTGTGTTTGTGTGCGTGTGTGAGTGTGTGTGTGTGCGTGCATCGTGTGTGTGCATTTGTGTGTGTGTTTCTGTGTGTGTGTGTGTGTGTGTGTATATTTCTGTGTGTGTCTGTGTGTCTGTGTGTGTCTGTGTGTGTGTGTATATATTTGTGTGTCTGTGTGTGTGTGTGTGTGTGTGTTTGTTTGTTTGTTTGATTGTTTGTGTGTGTGTTTGTTTGTGTTCAGACTTTGATTAATGTCAGAAGTAATAAACACAAAGCTCATTATAATTTTTGGATGACAGGTGCACTAAAAATTTTTGTTCATGCATCAACAAAACAGCACAAACTAAAAGATCAAACTTGGGATTAAATATCAATATCATCAAAATGAAGAGTGATTATTATCAAAACCATGTGATCTCGTCTTGCAGCGGTGGATGAACAGAACGCTCAAACGGAGGAGGGTTTGCCTTCACTACCGGCGGAGGAAGAAGAGGAGGATGATGGTTCAGAAACGTTGTCTCTGCAGTCGTCATACAGCAGCAGAGCGCGAGCCAGCAGACGAGGTGAGGCGACTCATTACAACGACTCATTAGTGACATACAGCGGCGCTCGTTTGCTCATTCTGTCTCTCCATCTCAGCGTCTAAGACTCCATGTGAGAAGCTCATCAGTAAAGGAAGCCTGTCCATAGGCAGCTCCGCCTCACTTCCTGCTCAGACAGGAAGCAGAGAGAACATGCCCATGCTGAACACTAAGATCCTCTACCCAAGTAAGAGTCTGTGTGGAAGCGTCAGAGGTTTTGCTGTCGTTCAGAGGCTCATGTTGTGTGTTTGTGCGTGCAGGTCTCAGAGCTGGTGTGTCGGGCTCTTTTAGCGGCTCGGTGATCACCAGGCTGCTGGTCAACGCTGATCCGTTCAGCTGTGATCCGGAGAACCTGTGAGTCGTCGCTTCTGTCTGTTTGTCTGTCGACCGGTCGAATTTAGAGCAAAGGCTGATGGGAAGGTGCTTCTCTGTGTGTTTCAGGGATCTGTACACGGAGAAATGTGTGATGAATAATTATTTCGGGATCGGTCTGGATGCCAAGATCTCTCTGGACTTCAACAATAAACGTGACGAGCATCCAGAGAAATGCAGGTACATAAACACATCAAATATATCATTGCAAAAGTTTTTGAAAGAGTCTCTTCTGCTCACCAAAGCTACATTTATTTGACCAAAAATACAGTAAAAATAGGAAAATTGTGAAATATTATTACAATTTAAAATAACTTTTAAAATAACACGTTTTCTATGTGAATAAATAGTAAACTGTAATTTATTTCTGTGATCAAAGCTGTATTTTCAGCATCATTACTCCAGTCTTCAGTGTCACATGATCCTTCAGAAATCATTCTAATATGCTGATTTGCTGCTCAAGAAACATTTCTGATAGTGTGTGTGTGTTTGTATGTTTGTTTAGGAGTCGCACTAAAAACATGATGTGGTATGGAGTCCTGGGAACCAAAGAACTTCTGCACAGAACATACAAGAACCTGGAACAGAGAGTTCTGCTGGAGGTCAGTGTGTGTGTGAGAGTGAGAGTGTGTGCGTGTGAGAGTGTGCGAGTGTGTGTGTGTGTGAGAGAGTGAGTGTGAGTGAGTGAGTGAGTGTGTGTGTGTGTGTGTGAGTGAATGAGTGTGTGTGTGTCGCCGTCGTTTGACGATAAGATCCTGGAAGTGGTGGCTGTGTTCGGCAGCATGCAGATGGCTGTTTCTAGAGTTATTAATCTACAGCATCACCGTATCGCACAGGTACACACACACACACACACACACTTACATTGACCAAGGCTGCATTTATTTGATCAGAAATTCAGTAAAATTGTGAAATATTATTACAATTTAAAATAATTGTTTCCTATTTGAGTATCTGTTAAAATGTAATTTATTCCTGTGATCAAAGCTCAATTTTACTCCAGTCTTCAGTGTCACATGATCTTCAGAAATCATTCTAATATGCTGATTTGCTGCTCGAGGATTATTATCAATGTTGAAAACAGTTGTGCTGCACAATATTTTTATGGAAACCGTGATATATTTTATTTTTCAGGATTCACAGATGAATAGAAAGTTCAAAAGAACAGCATTTATTTGAAATAGAAATCTTTTGTAACATTATAAATGTCTTTACTGTCACTTTTAATGCACATTAAATGCATTTTATCACATTTAATGCATCCTTGCTGAATAAAAAACATTGTACTGACCCCAAACTGTTAAATGGTTATGTAAATGTATATATAAAATATATATTATTGGATAAAAAATATATCAAAGATCACATAGGAAACAATTATTTTCAATTGTAATAATATTTATAGGACTGCCCTCAACTAAAGATTTTTCTGGTCGACTAGTAGTAGTTCATTTAAAGCATTAGTTGACTAATCGCACATTTAATAAACCTTTAATAAACCATTTAAATCATGCTAATGAGCCTTTAATTGCCTACATAGCCTAATTAGTGCTTAAGCGCACTCATAAAGCTTACCACAGCACACCGGCAGAAGTAATGATGATGAATGTGTCAGGAAGAAACAGGAAGATTAAACTGCATTAACATTTTAATAATCTATTGATAAAAAAGTGTTTTCGGCTTAAGAGATAAAGTCGGCGACACTGACTCGTCATCTCCACAGTAGTAATGCGCCTGCATGCAAGTTTCATACGGATTACATAATCTGAGAATATATATATTTTTTTTTTTCAGATTTGAATTTTTCATTTGAAAGTAGACATTTCACTCTCTATAGATACATTTTTCATGTCTGTAAGGCAAGTATACACAGAGTTTCGCGCTCAAGTTCACAGAGACCGAGACGACAGAAAGCGCATCCTGTTTGCTGTCATTATTTCACAAAAGCGCAGCGCACATATTTCTAGTTAACATTAGATTGAGCGGCCATGTAAAGTTGCTACTACTTACATATTTCAGATGATAAGCCATATTTGAGGTCGATGAATGATAGGCGAGCGTTTGGATGTACTGTATTACCACAAAATCCAGCCGTTAACGATCTGTTCGTCACGGACTGCGTGACCTCACCACTTCATGTGGATTTTTTTTTTCTGCGTCTAAGCGACTAATCAAATTTTGGTCGACCAAGCCTCTTCTCGTCGATTAAAGGTTAGTCAACTATTAGGGGGCAGCCCTAAATATTTCACAGTATTACTGGTTTTACTGTATTTTTTACAGCAACCTTGGTGAGCAGAGGAGACTTTAAAAAAATCTTACATGTAGTGTAGTGTATCTAAATGAGCATATTCCATAGACTTTGATTGTTAGAACTAGTTATAAACACTGTAACCCTAGCAGAAAGCTTTCTGCGTTTTTATACTGTTTTTACATGTGAGGACATCGCCTAAAGGAGGTTTTCTCAAAATGTGTTTTGAGGCCGTGAGTCTGTGTAACCGAGTGTGTGTGTGGTGTTTGTGTGTGGTGTGTGTGTGTGTGTGTGTGTGGGGTCTCATCAGTGTCGAACAGTGAAGATCACTATTCTGGGAGATGAAGGTGTACCTGTGCAGGTGGATGGGGAGGCCTGGATCCAACCGCCTGGATACATCCGGATCCTCCACAAGAACCGCACACAAACCCTCACCAGAGACCGGGTCAGTGCCACACGCACAGCATTATGGGAACTCGGTGTGAAGCTCTCGGAGAAGTGAAACGCAGCTCACATACGGCTGTTTTTTTCCAGGCGTTCGAGAACACTCTGAAGTCGTGGGAGGACAAACAGAGAGGCGAGATTCCACGGCTGGTTTCCCAGCATGCATCGCAGCCGGAGATCGTTTCTGAAGAGGAAACCACTCAGATCAGCCTGTTCGGACAAGCAGCCGGTGCACTTATACACAGGTACACAGATTTGAACTCATGTGAGGTACGGTTATTTAAATGAAATGTGCGTTTATTCATTGAGGACGCATTAAATTGATCAAAAGTGAGAGTAAAGACATTAAAGATTTCTATTTCAAATAAATGCTGTTCTTTTGAACTTTCTATTCATCTGTGGATCTTGAAAAATAAAAAATATTCTGCAGCACAACCGTTTTCAACATTGATAATAATCAGAAATGTTTATCGAGCAGCAAATCAGCATATTAGAATGATTTCTGAAGATCATGTGACACTGAAGACTGGAGTAATGATGCTGAAAATTCAGCTTTGATCATAGAAATAAATAACAGTTTAACAGATATTCACATAGAAAACATGTATTTTAAATTCTAAAAATATTTCACTATTTTTACTGTACTTTTGATCAAATAAATGCAGCCTTGGTGAGCAGAAGAGATTCACAAACATTAACAAATCTTAACAACCCCAAACTTTTGAAGATTAGTGTATATACTTTATATTACAAACATGCTGTCTATTATATATATATATATATATATATATATATATATGTGTGTGTATGTATGTATGTATATGCATATATAAATCTAATATACAAACAAGCATGAATGTGTGTTTAGTATCAGGGAAGCAGCACAGTCTCATCACACCATCGAGCAGGAATTGGCTCATGCAGTCAACGCTAGCTCTAAGGCCATGGATCTGGTGTACGCAAACTCCAAAAGCAGCGGGGTGAGTCAGTGTGTGGATTACGACATCATAACTGGTGCTCAACTGCTCTGGTTTGGTTCATGACATCTTTGACGTGTCGCGTGTGTGTTTGTAGGGTTTGACCTGTAATGTGGTGATGGAGATGGTCAGTAATGTCAAAGCTCTGCACAGTGAGACCCAACTGCTGCTCGCGGGAAAGATGAGCCTGGTGAGTGAATCACACAGAGATAATATACAGTAACAGGGCTCTACAGTGCGACCATTTGCGACTGAAAACTACTGCGTGCGACTATGAAATCATATTTAGGAGCACCTGTGCGACTGACCCGAAGGTTCTAACATACGTGTTTCTGCAGCGTTGAGTAATGTATCACAGACGTATCCTCTCATTATAACAAACAAAGTGTTGACGGTGTAAATAAGAGATTCATTGTGCAGTGTAAGGAGCTTCATGTAAAAAGCTTATAAATATATATTTTTGAATTTGACATAAAAGATTACATACTTTTAATAAAGTTAGAAAAATGCCATTACAAAGGTAAAAACAAAATTCCCA
>NW_015660885.1:606918-616918 GCF_001515625.1 Sinocyclocheilus rhinocerous
GATTATAATGGAGTTTTGTGAGATCGCGATGAACTAAGGTGAGTGACAGCTTTTAATGATTATTAAGGGAGTTTGCAAATGTGATATTGATTTAATACAACAGTTCATTAAACAAGAAGTTAATATTAAGTGACTTACATTGTCTGACAACAACACAATTGCCTTATTTTGCTCTATTTCGTCAACGAAAATAGTTTTTTTTTTAAAGTAACAGCTGAGCCGCTGCGCATCTCCATTCAAACACAGCGGTGTTTCGTTTATGAATGAACGTTTTTTTTTTAAACGAATCTAGTGAGTCAGTGATTCAATTACCCATTCATAAAGACAGTCACATACTTCGTTCCTGAATGAATCAGCTGTTCGAACGAATCAATTGAATGAATGATTCAGTGATCAAATCAGTAACTTGCCGCCACCTGCTGGCAGTTTTAGTTTCATTTTTAAAGTATCTTTTCTGTTATTTAAATCATTTCTATATTCAAAATTTTATATTTAAAACATTAACCTCAACATGAATTTATGAATTTAATTGCACTCATGCGACCTCTGAGCCTCATTAAACGTCTGAAAATACACCTACAAGCCACATGTGTGTTCTTCTGTGTAATCTCTGTAGTACAAATTTATTTCTTAAATACTGATTTCACTTGATTGGTAACTTATTCTTATTCTACTTGTTTTTATTCTGTTGTTTTAATTAGAAATGGTAAAAAGCTTATAAATATATATTTTTGAATTTGACATAAAAGATTACATACTTTTAATAAAGTTAGAAAAATGCCATTACAAAGGTAAAAACAAAATTCCCAATAAATCACTTTAAGGAGTCAAATATAACAAATTTACTTAAACTAAAATTTAAATGAAAACTGCAAATATACTAAATATACTAAAATACTTTAGTATATATAATAGTATCTTAAAACAACACTTTTCACAATATGGACTGAATACTAAATCATGATGTTGCTTTTCATCTTCCAGTTAATTAAAAAAATAATACATACATTTATTTAAATAAATAATAAATTGTTTGATAAAAAATAAAAAAATATATTAATTTGATTTTACTAAATGCATTTATTAAAATAAATAAATACATAATTGAATAGCACATCTAACCTGGGTTATTATTAACTAAAACTAAAACCATTAAAAAATCGTATATTACTTATATATTAAACTGATTTCAGCTAGTTATAAAAGTTAAAGTACAAAAATATCTAAAACTTAAAAACTATGTAGATATATTTTTGAAAAACTTATAAAAATGACAAAAACTAAATTACTAAAACTTTAACTAAAATGTAAATGTCAAAATATTAACAAAAACTATAATAGTAATGATATTAAAATAACAGTGCATTTAACAATACAGTACTTTAGTTTATTTTACGTTTGTTTCATTTAGCGAGTAGCATTCTATTAACATCTTCCAGTTAATAAAAAAATAATGAAAATAATAAGTGGCATCCAGTTACTACAAAATTATATATATATACATGAAGAGTTCATTTGCAAAAACCAATAACTCCATTTTAATTTTTTTTCAGAAATCATGTTTTTTAAATTTTTTATTGCGCATTCCAAGTAATATCAATCAAACTGCAGTTGGGTTGTTTTGATTAAGTCAGTCAAACTTAAACAAATACAGGTAATTCTGCAGTAAAACGTGAACTCGCGATGCCTTGAAAGTGGACAAAACCGGCTTTTTTGACAAAACGTGTTTAGGGTTCAGATCGCGCTATATGTGGAGAATAATGCACTGCATTTTTTTTTTAAGGTGGCGTTTATCGGTTTTTGCAAATGAACTCTTCATATATATATATATATATGTTATCATCAAAGACAAATGTGATTGGTCCACCCTAAAGTGTAATGTGACAATTATATCTATGTGCTTTAGCAGCGAGCTGGATGATAATTTACATCTGAACAGTGACACTGAGAAGCGTTAATAGGCACTGAATTGATTGAGTTGAGTGTTTCATGATCATGTGTCTGTGTTTGTGTCTCTGCAGCAGCTGGATCCTCCTCAGAGAGATCAGCTGATCGGTGCGTTGAGTTCAGTCACTCAGCAGTTACGCAGACTCACAGACATCAGCTGGCTCAGTCAGCTCATCGACCCGGCCGACGACGAGGTGCGTGACATCCAGATGTTTTTGGGATGTTTTGGTGAGTGTGTTCCAGTCTAATGTGTGTTTGCGCGCAGGGTCAGCTGTCTGATTTCTCCAAGCGCAGTCGTAGCGCTAAATTCCGCCTCGTGCCCAAATTCAAGAAAGACAAAAACAACAAAAACAAGGAGACGTGCGCCGCCCTCAACATGCCAGGTATGACCTGACCTTTGACCTCTGACCTCTGACCTCGTGCATGAGTGTAACACATGTGTGTGTTGTGTGAGCAGTGAATACGTGGGGTGTGGATGAAGTGGCCGTCTGGCTGGAGATGCTCTGTCTGGCTGAGTATAAGGAGATCTTCATCAGACATGATATCAGAGGACCAGAGCTGCTTCAGCTGGAGAGGAGAGACCTGAAGGTATTAGCGCTCAACCTCTGGCAAATACCATGAAAGATGCACACATTTAGATGCATGTCTTGGATTGTGATCCAGGAGTTTTCCAAGGAGGCTGCAAGGGGTTCGTGGAAAACAGCCTACAGAATAACAGTGTAAAAAATGTCTAAATAATAAAGATAAGATTAAACTTTTTAAATTTGATTAATAAAATTTGATATAAATATCAAACAAATACATAAATTTGATTTTAAAAGATAAATAAATAATTTATTAAAATAATAATTGTGGTTTAAATAAACAATAAATAAATTTGGTTTAAAAAAAAAAATTGGTTAAAATAATATAAATAAATAAAATGTGTTTTAAATAGACAAGAATTACATTTGAATTAAAAAGTATTAATTTGATTTAAATAACGAAATTGATTAAAACAAATAAATAAAATTTGATTTAAATAAATAACATCTAAACAGGGTTATTATAGTTAACTAAAACTGAAAAAAAAAAGAAAATTCGTTACTTGAAATAAAATAATCATTAATTGAAATAAAGAAAAAAAATTTAAAAAGTAAAAGCTGACATTGTATTTTTTGTTTGGTTTAAATTGAAGTACTAAAATAACAAACTAAATAAACTAAAACCTAAAACTCTAGACAAAAACTAATAAAAAAGACAAAAACACACAATAGAACTCCTAAATCTTGAACTAAAATTAAAGTGAAAACAGAAAATATAGAATAAAATCTCGTTTAAAATATGAACAAAAACTGTAGTAGTAAATGAATAACACTGCATTTAACAGTATAATACTATAGTGAGTAAAAAAATAATGATGAAACATAATAGACACTTGTATTGGTGTTTTTTCACAGTATTAATGAGGTCTTTACACATGAAAAGATATAACTGCCTTTTAAATTTTAGTATGGGGTCCCTGGCACAAGGATGATCATATTTGATCTGTATACTATGTTGTGTACAGAGCGAAGTGTGTACTATTTGAGTCAAGAACTACAGACTTAAAACATCTTGTGTGTGTGTGTCTCTGTCTGTGTGTGTGTGTGTGTCTGTGTGTGTGTCTGTGTGTGTCTGTGTTGCTTTTATCCAAAGTGACTTGCATTGCATTGCAATAAAATAAAATAATAGTAAATTATTAAAATAAATAATATAAATATAATTATAGTACAACAGTGGGTAAAACCCTTTTACATTTATGCAATTGGCTGATGCTTTTATCCGAAGTGCATTGCATTGCAGTAAAATAAAATAAAAAAATAATAGTAAATTCTTAAAATAAATAATATAATTATAAAATTGATTAAAGATGAGTTGTAATGTGCAAAGAATAATAGCCAGTCTCACACCTAAACATTTACTTTTATCCAAAGAAACTTACATTGCATTGAATGTTTAAAATAAATTAGATTAAGGTAAAACAATAGTTTTTAATTGTTTGATCAAAATTGAAAAAAAAAAATTTGATTGAAGATGAGTTGTAATGTGCAAAACAATGTCTCCCACCGAAATATTTACATTTATGCATTTGGCAGACACTTTTATCCAAAGTGAGTAACATTGCATTCAAGCTATAGAATAGAATAAAACATAAAATATTGTAATTATTTGAAAGCAATAAATTAATAAAATAATAAATACAATTATAAAATTGATTAAAGATTAGTTGTAATAAGCAAAACATAATGTCTCCCACCCAAATATTTACATTTATGCATTCAGCAGACACTTTTTAATTGTATTGAACTATTTTCATTGATTCCTTCCAGCATTGAATGAATAATATTCATCATTTCTCTTCTTTTGTCCATTTTATCATACATGCGATGCTACCTTAGGATTTGCCTTAAAGAAGGTATTTTAAAAATGTGTGATGCCTTAAAATGCTGTCTAAGTAGGGAGCTCACTAGGTTTGGGAAGGTGACAGCGTCATGAGACCTTTAACATGTTGTTGTGACAATCAGCTGTATTGACTTATCAGACTCGACCAATCAGACGCTCCGCTTTGCCCCGCCCCGCCCATCTGTGTCTGTGTGTGTGTGTGTGTGTGTGTCTGTGTGTGTCTGTCAGGATCTGGGAGTCACTAAAGTCGGCCATATGAAGCGGATCCTGCAGGGAATCAGGGATTTGAGTCAAAACAGCACAGCCAGCGAAGCCTAGACACTCCGCAGCCAATCAGATGCCTCGTTCGGACGTGACGCAGCTTCACCCGGCCAATCAAACGCTCAGTCACGACTGGAAGCAGCCATACTCCACCACTCGACTCGACCAATCACAGTGCCTTCTGTTCTCCACCTGTGTGACATCACTTTGGGGGAAACTATTTTACTAGCTAGAAGGGGGAGATTTATCAAGAGCCATCAGAGGGTCGTACCAATATCACAGACTTTGAAGAGCAAATCACCATTCAGCCAACATGAAATCCACGCTCAGCCTTTTTTCTTTGAAATACTTTCACTTTCTTAAAGTAACAAATGGTTGTCTTCTAAATCTGCCATCAAACCCGAATAACTTCCTCCACCTCTCAAACAGCTTTTCATTTCCGCTGAGGTCACCAAGGCCTAAAAGTTATATTAACCAATAATCTCAAACCCCACGTTTCACGATCCAATCAAATCCCATGGATAACAGTATGTCCCGCCCTCCATTATTTTTTTTGTTAAATATTCAATTTCATTTTAAAATGAAAGGTGTGGTGAATGCTGTTTCATGTTGTCTTGAAGCTCTGTGGCTCTATTCAAAACCTAGTGAGCTGCCTTTGTCTACTGCCTGCTTTCTGAGCCACCAGAGACTCTCGAAAGATTTCCAGTCGGACTGATCCTCAGATGAGCACAAAATACACAGTACAACAGTGGGTAAAACACCTTTACATTTATGCATTTGGCTGATGCTTTTATCCAAAGTGACTTGCATTGCATTGCAATAAAATAAAATAATAGTAAATTATTAAAATAAATAATATAAATATAATTATAGTACAACAGTGGGTAAAACCCTTTTACATTTATGCAATTGGCTGATGCTTTTATCCGAAGTGCATTGCATTGCAGTAAAATAAAATAAAAAAATAATAGTAAATTCTTAAAATAAATAATATAATTATAAAATTGATTAAATATGAGTTGTAATGTGCAAAGGATAATAGCCAGTCTGGTATTTTATGATTTATTATTATTTATTAATAAATAATAATAAATCATAAAATACCAAGCTCTAAAATATTTCATCAGGTTGAAATTGTTATTCTTAAAAAAAAAATTGTGCAGTAAATCACGAAAATCTGTAAAAGTCATGCATAGTGGTGGCAAAAAGGTTGAGAACCACTGCTATATATTAGAATTATTATTGACTTTTCAACCTGTTTTGTTGAACTTGTAATTATAAGTTCAAGGCATTGCAAGTTGAACAAACTGAACTTCAGAAAAGCTCCAGCTGGAGTTGATCTGAATGTAAGCGGCTAGTTTCCCATGTTTGTGTCTTTACCATCACTGTTGTTACCTGGCGCTCTTTATTCTTCTTCAAGGTGATTCAGTCATGAAGTATTGAGGTATATTTGCGGTCCGCAGCACAAGTGTGGACAGACGCTGGACTTGCGGCTGGAAGCTCGTTGCGTCGTGCCTGGTTAGGGCACGACATGAAATACTATTTCAAATGCCGTACAAACTTACAAAGTCACAGTCGCCTTGACAACAGATAGAAATGTTTTCTATTGTGTTTCTAAATGCTTTTTTTACAAACTCTTCTGGGATTGAACATTGACTGTGTCTGAGACAAACACTGTCTTTACCCTTTAACTGCTTTGCACACTTCATGTGTGTTTGAGTTTACACAGTGTCAAGTGTGAGAGTGTGTGTGTGTGTGTGTGAGTGTGAGAGTGTGTGTGTGTGTGAGAGTGTGTGTGTGGGTGTGTGTGTGTGTGAGTGAGAGTGTGTGTGTGTGTGTGTGTTACTGTTAAATATTTATTTTATTGTTAAGTTATAACTTACATCCATGTGACGCTGTCCATCTCTGATTTTTGTTTTATTATTATTTTTTATTTTTTGTATATAGGCCTTCACTAAGAATGTAAATAACTTGTTACTGTACAGTGAAACCGTCTGTATTAAAACAAGGTCTGTGTAACTCTATAAACTGCTGTCTTTTGTGTCACATATTTTAGTTTTTTTTTTTTTTACTAAACAGAAGCAGAGTAATAAATTACATTAAATAGTGTCATTATGCTGTACATATATATATATATATATATATATATATTTTACTTTTATTATTAGAAAGTGTATATAATAGTATATTAACTGTAATTTGCAGTAATTTTACATTGTACAGTGTCATTTTGCTGTATGTATATTATTCTATATTTTAAATTACTTTTATAATGGTCATTTAAAAGCAATTTAATATAAATAAATTACTTTGTATAGTGTCATACCATACATATATATTAATTTTATTTTTTTTATAAAATAGATTAGTAATTAAAAAAAATTATAATAGTTTTAATAGCAATTTTTAATAGCATATTACATTGAATAGTGTCATACCATACATATATTTTAATTGTATTAAAATTCATTTTAGAACAGTAATTTAAAATTTGTATTTATTACAATAATAATTTAATAGGAATTTAGTATATGTAATAAATTACTTTGTATAATTCTGTACATGTAATTTTATTTTAATTACAAAAATATTTTAGAATAGTAATTTAAAATTATTTTATAATAGTAATTTAATAGCAATTTATTATTATTATATTATTATAAATAACATGGCGTACTGTCCAAACTATTTGATAGATTTTTTTATTAAAATATAGAATAGTAATTTTAAACAGTTTTTTTATAATAGTAATTTAATAGAAATGTATTATAAATAATCAATTACACTGTATAATATTGTCGTCATACTGTACATAAATCAAAAAAGGCTAATCAGGCACCCACTGTGGCAGCACGCTTTTTAAATCTTCACATTTTAATGTAAATAAAATCCAAAAATTCATAGCACATGAAAGACGTAAATAAATGCACATTGCAAATACATATATGCATAATACCATCATATACTACGGGCCCTATTAATAAACTTATCCTATACTCAGGGGCCTGGCTGAAAACGAACACTTAAAGGGATAGTTCACCCAAAAATGAAAATTAGCCCATGATTTACTCACCCTCAAGCCATCCTAGATGTATATGACTTTCTTCTTTCAGACGAATACAATCGGAGTTATATTAAATAATGTCCAAGCTAATCCATGCTTTATAATGGGAGTGGATGGTAGCCCAAACTTTGAAGTCCAAAAAATTGCACCCATCCATTATAAAAGAAGTCCACACGGCTCCGGGGGGTTAATAAAGGCCTTCTGAAGTGTAGCGATGCATTTGTGTAAGAAAACTATCCATATTTACAACTTTATGAACCTTAATCTCTAGCTTCCTCTAGATGTTGTATTCGTCTGAAAGAAGAAAGTCATATACATCTAGGATGGCTTGAGGGTGAGTAAATCATGGGCTAATTTTCATTTTTGAGTGAACTGTTCCTTTAAAATGAAAAGGACATGATATTACCTCTATGACCAGTAGAGGGCTGCAGAGGATCACTCATTCATTCATTTACCGTTTCCAATACAGTTATTTTCACGTTTTGCTTTTGGATTTACATCTAGACATTAGAAAATCACTTTTTGTCAAAGTTCAGTGCTGTTTTGTACTGACGAGTTTTCAAAAACTCACTGCATGCATAAATCACACAAATGACCTTTTCTGAATTCAAAACGGCAATTTTCGGCTAAATGTGACTAGTTGAGCTGTCCTCAGTTTAATGCTTGTGTGTGTTTATTTGTTTGTTTGTCTGTCTTTTGTCTTTTTCTGTTCTGCACCCCAGAATGTTTCCCTCCTCTATTCATTTTGTTTAGGATATGACTGTGACAATTTCGAAGGGTGAACTCATTTAAAAAGCTAAACAAATGTTAAACAAACAAAAAAATCTTCTTTCTCCTTTGTTTATTTTTAACCAATAAACTTGATTATTTATTTTATTAAAGAAGATTTTCACTGAATAATTGCGGAAAAATGTAAGAAAGTAAGAGCCCTTGAGCAGATCTAATAAAAAAAACAAAAACGAATGAATGTGTCTTGTTATTTTCTTTTCTTTAGGTGTGCATTAGGCTGAACGATTTGCCAAGGTTATCAGCATTAAAAAGTTAAATCTGACTGTCAGTGTTGCTTTTTGCAGCACAAATTTTGTTTGGAAGGATGAAAATAACAGTACATTTTCATCAGTTATTTTATCAGTCATTAAATCAGATACAGATAGAAGCACAGTAGGATCACATTTATTTGAATGCATTTGTGAGAGCGCGAGCGTGTGAATTAGTCCTGCCCGTCTGTGCAACGTCTTTCTTCTACTTATCAGCAAATGTATCTTTTTCTGTACGTTTTTTTTTTTAATAGTGCTTTCTTTGGGTCCACGTCTGTTGTTTTGAATGAGCTTTAAAAAAATAAAGCTTGAAACGAGAATGAAAAAAACGTTCCTGCGTTGGCCGGGAATCGAACCCGGGTCAACTGCTTGGAAGGCAGCTATGCTAACCACTATACCACCAACGCTTAGAAGTGTGGGAAGGTCATCAATAGTTTTTAAATGAAACTGAAACATTTACGCGTTTTTGTGTTGCTTTGTGAGTATAATAACAGCTACTCGCATATATCATGCTATATTTAATGGTATTAAACATAATTTCGTCAATTTCATCTTCAAATTCATTCAGTTAGCATTAGCCTGATAGCTGTTGCATTCAAACACACGCTTTCAAACAGCGCCTCTCATCGATCTGCTGATTTAATCTCTTTTACTCTAAAAAAAAATCCAACATTAGACCTTTGTGACTATCTGTGTTATTATATTGATTTCTTTTAGCGTTTACTGCTAGTAAGTCATGCGTGTGTGATTTGATCAGAGTGTCGGTGTGTATTTTTGTGGTTTGTCAGAAGCTAACAGGCTTTTCATCTCAGACTATTGACTTCTGCTTCAGAAATGGATTTATTTGATGATCTTCCGGAACCTACAAATGATCCAGGTGGGTTAATTCACACCAATAATGCAATAATAATCATCTTGCACGTGTGAACTAGTGATTTAGATACAGATCTACACTAGCACTAGCCTGACTTCAGTATTTCCAGCAAAAATAAACAATAGTGTGCCTAATTAAATTACTATCTTATATATGCATGCATGTCACTCGTTTTGAGAATATGTACTGCAAAATGCGTTTATATGTGAGTGCATGTAAATATTTCTGTTTCAAATCCCTAATAAGTGAGGCTCAGAAATGCTGTCTTGGTAGGCAGCTCACTCAGTTTTGAAAAATAGCCTGTATTTATTGATGCAGATGCATGTGAAGTGATTAAACCGATCTCTCTCTTCAGTGTGAGGATTGGTGTTCATTATAATATGAGGTTTTATT
>NW_015660885.1:619418-623657 GCF_001515625.1 Sinocyclocheilus rhinocerous
TGTGGAGTGATTTCCACTCCGGACGTGCGGCGCTGTCAACTCAGTCCAAATGACAAGTGGGTTTAACACACAAACACTGTTTCCTAGAAATTATTCTGACTATTATGTGGTTTCAAAGCTTGGTTTAAAGGATTTAGTGTTGTTGTGTGTTGTTAGGTTTGTTCTCTTGGCGTGCCGCTGTGGTGTGATTTCCACTCCGGACGTGCGGCGCTGTCAACTCAGTCCAAATGACAAGTGGGTTTAACACACAAACACTGTTTCCTAGAAATTATTCTGACTATTATGTGGTTTCAAAGCTTGGTTTAAAGGATTTAGTGTTGTTGTGTGTTGTTAGGTTTGTTCTCTTGGCGTGCGATGGGCTTTTTAAAGTGTTTTCTGCGGACGAGGCCGTTCAGTTCGTTCTCAACATTCTAGAGGTGCGTATTTTAATGCACTCGTTCTCGTCTTTGCTGTGTGTGTTAATATTTCTGCGTGCCAGGATTATTAAAGTTAATGTAAAAAAAAAAGTTACTCAAAAAAATAAACGTTAAATGAAATCAAATAAAATATAAAAATCTTATTTTATTAGTATGATAGATAATATTTGCATTTACTATAACTTGAGGTACTAAAATAAAAAATAAAACAAGTGAAATTTAATAAAACTGCATAGACATATTAAAAAAAAATCAATAAAAATGTCAAAAACACAACAATATTACTAAAACAAACTAAAATTCAAATGAAAGCCAAAAATATGAATAAAAAATGTTTTAAAAATTCAAAATATTATTAAAAACTATTATAGTATCTTGATACTAAAATGCTTTGTGTATTGTATGTTAAAATGGTTTTGTTTTTTAGAATGAGACTGTGGAGCAGAAGGAGGGGCAGAGTGAGGGGGCGGGGCGATTTGAGGCCGCTTGTCAGCGATTGGCCAGTGAGGCAGTGAGGCGGGGCAGTGCAGACAACGTCACTGTCATTCTCGTCTCTATTGAGTTCTGAAATCATTACACACTCACACTCACACACACTCATACTCACACACACACACACACACACACACACATCCAGAATCTTCTCTGTTACACAAACAAACACAGATTCACATGAATGCATGAATTCAAAGGTGGAAGATTTTGCTGAAATGAAACTGTGGTTTATTATTGAGATGTTTGAATCTCATTTTTTTTTCCAAAGCAGGGCTTTTGAAAACACTGTGTCAGAGTTTAGTATTTTGTGCTGTTTAGCATCAAATACTAAATAATAAACTTTTATACAGTCTCACAGTATCTGTGTCCTCTCTGAATTCCTGTGTATGTGCCAGTATGTTTGTCAGTGGATACACTTTTGTAGATAGTAGATACACTACTGATACACTTTTGAAAGAGCTTTATTTAATATTTTAGAGCTTTCATTTTTCATTTAGTCAGCAATATTGTTTTAATATAAGTACAGTTTTTTTTTAAATGAGTTTTAGTGCACATTTGGGATTTTCTTAGGTTATTACAATTTTTTTGTTTTATTTCATTTTTATTTTATCCTATTCTATTTTAGTTTTTTATTTTGTTTTGTTTTAGGTTTTATTTTATTGTATTTCAAATGCTATTTTATTTTAGATTAAACATTTTTTTATTTTAGATGTTATTTTATTTTTGTTTTATTTTTTATTTTATTCTATTAGTAGAAACTATTAGAAACTTTTTTCTTTTAGTTTCTTTTTTATTGTATTTTAGTTATTTTATTTATTTCATTTTATTTGTTATTCTATTTAATTTAATTTTAGATTTCATTTTAGATTTATTTCATTTATTTGTAGTAATTTGTTTATTTTTATTTTATTCTATTCTATTTTAGATTTTATTTTTGTGTTTTTATTTTATTTTATAATTCATGCTTTTATTTTGAAAATGCCGGACCGGTGTTACGAGATTTTCGATTTTCGGTTTAAAGGCAGAGTAAGTGATTTCTGGTAGCCAATGTTGATATTTGAAATCACCAAAACAAACACGCCCCTACCCCAAAAGGGTCTTGCCCCTATTTTGATAGCTCCTCCCCACATATACGTACGCAACCCAGGCAACGATTAGTTCTGTGAAACAAAGCAAAACCAATGTTACACCGTGTCTACGGACGTGAGCGGCGCGGCGCAACAAATCCCCGACAGAAAACTGCTGCCGGGTTCTATTTATGACGTGCTGACACAAATTTCAAATGGTTTTCAACGGTCGTTTGATCGCGTCCAGTGTAGGCAGACTTTAGCTGTTGTAGACACACGTTGTTACTCACCTATTGAGAAGAAACAAAGCAACCTCGACGTCCGATCGCAGGCCTCCGCTCCTTGAGTTCTCTCCACCGCTGGAAAGCTGATCCGATATTTACACGGGTCCTACTTCTTGCCTTATCGTTCCGCAGACGTTTTCCTCTTTTGTTTTTTATCAGCCATCTCTATCTTTCTGTCGCTCGGCTAATGTCCGTCCCATGCACTGAACGCGCTCTCCTCCACATCACGAGTAGACACGCCCCTTATTGCTGATTGGCTACAAGTTTGTTTTGCGATTCGGCCCGAATCAGTTTTCTAAAGTGTTTTTGAAAAATCACTTACTCTGCCTTTAAACATTCAATTAAGGCTTTAGTGATTGATTACTACTTCATGGAATAAAAATTCAAGGCAATGTATCATGGTGTACAGAACTTCTTTGTGTTAGTTTAAGTTGTCTTGCAACCACTAGGGCGCAGTGTTGTCTGAGGAAGTGGAAAACTTTAGAGCATAAATTGAAAGCGCAATTATCTTGGAATAGAAACACACACAGTGGCCACAAAAAGTATTTGGACGTGTAAGTCACATTTAAAATATATCAGTTTTATTGATAAAGTGATAAGGTATCAAACCAAGTGGCATTTCTTTTAAAGATATCATACTTTTCAGGCAAAACATTTCATTAAAACAAGTTTGTTAACATTTATTATGATAAAATAATTGCTATACTGTTTAAAAATGCATTTGGACACCTTGCTTACAAACTTAGTGCAACACGTCCATAGTTAATAGTTTGCAGATGCTGTTTGGTTTGATAATTTAATTGTGACTCGATGTCCCAACACTTTTTAGGTACATTGTACATACTGTACGTACAAACATGCTGGGAGATTCATAAAAGTCAACCTTAATCTGCATCAGAGAAGTGGATATTTGGTGTTAAGATTCCAATATAGTGGAAATATGATCACCAGCCTGAATGGCAAGACTAACAAATGATGTAAAGATCTACAGTTGTTTACAAACCTTTGTTGAACTAAAATTAATTTTTGTCAAGGCCCTGTTTCTCTCTCTCTCTCTCTCTCTACTATCCAGTTGGTAGTTTGCAAGAACAATAAATCATTGACAAATGTGAACTCTATTCTTAGCGTTGTATTACAGTTGGCCCTAACTAGTTCTTTCCTAACACTGTTGGACAAAGCTGAATGCATTGTTTCTGATCAGTGAAAGGGATCTTTGATCAGGCCAAGGCTTAATTGAAGATGATAAAGGCAGTAAGCAGGCATGCTCAGTGAGGCCAGATGTGCCTGTAATAGTCCCCAAAGCTTTGCACACGCACAATGATCGCAATATAATTGTGTTTTCCCTTTTGGAGAGTTTGGCCAAGCGATGTAAGTAGAGGAAGTCTTCAATCACTCAGCAGTGAAGCTGTTCCTCAATACAAGAAAAAAGAAGAATCATTACACCTCTCAGTCTGTTTATGAAGTCCTGCTGTGATCTGTCAGCTTTGGCGTGATGGAACTTTAAATATTTTTTTTCTGCTTATAAAATAATATTAGTAAAAAATAATAATGCTCATCATCATTAGTCATAGTCATTTGTTCAAAATGTAAAATGTAATGGAATGTTTTGGGCTCTGCTGAACTCCGGCATCAAGTGTATTTTAAATCAGAGAACTAAGAGTGATAACTGTAAGTCATTTCAGGCAGGCACTTAAAGGGGTCATCGGATGCTACATGCACTTTTACAAGTTGTTTGAACTGAAATGTGTGTTGGCAGTGTGTGTACACAACCACCATATAATGATAAAAATCCACCCAGTGATTTTTTTTTTATCTACTAAAATCTTTACCCCTTTCTCAAATCGAGCCCCTCCCACGATAGTTTGATTGACAGTAGCGTTTCAGCACAGACTGGACTGGTGTCTTACCTCAGACCCGCTCTGAGTGAGCTGTCATCAGTCCTCCATTGTTTCACCGCTGGAGCAGATGTAGACAAGA
>NW_015660885.1:625924-631867 GCF_001515625.1 Sinocyclocheilus rhinocerous
ATTTTTTTTTTTTCAGGATTCTTTAATGAATAGAAATTTCAAAAGAACAGCATTTATTTGAAACAAAATTCTTTACACTCACTTTTGATCGATTTAATGCATCCTTGCTGAATAAAAATGATTTTTTTTTTTTTTAACTAAACTAAACTTTTAAACTGTGGTGAGGGATGTGGTTCTTCCCGCTGCTTTCCGGTGTTACGAAATTTTCGGTTTCTGAGATTTTCTGTTTCAGTGGGCGGAGCATACATGAATATTCATGAGTTTCCCGGACATGCGTGTGGAACTGAGAATTTCAGTTCACGCTCCTTGTATCTCGGCAGGTTTAACGGAATATTTAAAAAAAGGTAAATATATTCCCAGCGTTGCACAAACTACATTTGTTTATCATTTCGTAACCTTTTATAATGTTTTTAATTTACAGTGCACGTTTTGTGCAGTCGTCCCTAACTGAATGATTGCAGGCATTTTTTGTGTAATGTTAGGATAAAGCACAGCAAACTTCAGCTAGTTGTATACATTGATTTCGGTTCTTTGTGCTCTTCATTTGTAGCTTGCGATGCTTTAAAACTGTGTCTGTTATTAGTTGTTATCATTTGTTGAATAGCCTACATCACTGCCTGCAACAAATGAAATAAACCTATATAAACGTATCTGTGTATCTCGGCAGGTTTAACGGAATATTTAAAAAAAGGTAAATATATTCCCAGCGTTGCACAAACTACATTTGTTTATCATTTCGTAACCGTTTATAATGTTTTTCATTTACAGTGCACGTTTTGTGCAGTCGTCCCTGACTGAATGATTGCAGGCATTTTTTGTGTAATGTTAGGATAAAGCACAGCAAACTTCAGCTAGTTGTATACATTGATTTCGGTTCTTTGTGCTCTTCATTTGTATTTTGCGATTGCCATGCTTTAAAATAATATTGTAAAATTCAAATAAAAATATAATTAAATAATATAATTGTTTTAATTAAATTATAGAATTATTTGAATTATTTTAAATAATATTTTAATTTAATATAAATTAATAAAATAATATATATATATTTTTCATAAAATAATACAAAAATAGTACAATAGTTTTAATTTTAAATTATTATTATTGTAATTATTAATATTTTTTATAATTTCAACAATTATTTTTTATTGTTAAATAATAAAAATATTTGTATTCTGAAAATAAAATAAAATGTTGTTTGAATAATAAAAGTATATAAAATTATATATTTTCGCATTTAAATAATTTTCACACAATAATATTATTTTAATTCCATCCATTCATTCTCCAAACTAGAGACTAGACTAGAGAACGTGCCTTCCGCGCGTTTGCGAAGCTCCGCCCCTTCAAATGACGTTTTGACTGACGTAATTTAAAAGCGACGGCGCGTACGCACGCATGCGTCCCGGAGCGGTGACACCATTTGAAAGGAAGAAAGGAAAACAGGGACAGTTACTTACAATCAGTAATAAATGAACAGTTTACATAATAAAGAGCGCATGTGACAAACCCGGAAAGATAAAAGATCCCCGCTGATCCACAGAAAAACCGGGTTTCGATACTGCAGCTCAGCGTCTGTTTTGGGTTTATTGTTGTTATTAGGGTGTGTGTGTGTGTGTGTTCGGGTGAAACTGAAGCGGTTCCGTCCACAGTCCAGATGGATGGAGACGAGGAGATCCGCTCAGGTACAACAACACAACACGCTCTTCTTCCACACACTGACGCAGCGCTACTATGGTAATATCACGTATTTGGGCATTTACCATGGTAACACCACAGTATTCTTTGAAGTACGTTGGCGTAGCATGGTGTATGACTATAGTAAACATGCATTACCATATAATTCATCAAAGTACCGTGTTTTTTGGACAAATACCATGGTAGTACAATGTTTTTGGCCATGTACCATGGTGTAGGAGTATGTTAAGCATGAATTACCATAAGATGCATCAAAGTACCAAGACTCTTTGAATTGTATTTGTTCAGATGATGGCAGCGCTACTCCAGTTCAGGACGAGCAGGAGGAGGCCAGACCCCAATCACGACAGTCTGAGGTCAGGCTGATGGTTTGGGTTTAGTGCCTGACTTCAGGAAATAGTTCAGCCAAAATGAAAATCTGCTGAAAATGTGCTCACCCTCAGACCATCTGAGATGAGTTTGTTTCTTCATCAGGTTTGTAGAAATGTAGCATTGCATCAGTGTCTCAGCAATGGATGCTCTGCAGTGAATGGGTGCCGTCAGAATGAGAGTCCAAACAGCTGATAAAAACATCACAATAATCCACAAGTAATCCACAGCACTCCAGTCCATCAGTGAACATCTGGAGAAGACAAAAGCTGGAACAAAAGTGTGGATTTCCTACTTTGATAAAAGCACGTTAAACTTGTAAATCATTTTAGTTTTTTATGAGTTTTTGGAGATGGTCCGAAATGAAAGCGAAGGCGAGATATTTCAAGTTTTCCTGCGTGACATTGTTGTCATGACATCCAGTGAGCGTATGAGCGCTTGGACGGCTTGGATGTCAGTTTCGTCAAAGAACCGTTGTCGAAGAAAATAAGAGTTTTCAAAGATGATTGGACAGAGAGGTATGCCTTCATTTTGCCCCAATCCAGCACGAAGCCATTCTGTTTGATTTGTAACGAGACCGTTGGAGCTGTGAAGAGTGGAAATGTCAAACGCCACTGTTACTTTTGCCCTACCTCTTGTTGTGTTTTGTTCATTAAAAAATGCTGACACTTAAATAAATTTTTTTGCCACTTTTGCAGTTGTTATTAATGTATTTTGAATGCAAAATGCACTTTATTTTTTTCCAAAAATGTGTTTATTTGTTATGCATTGTTTATTAAAAACAAGTTTTGTAATAACCAATTGTTCCGGACCTTTGACACTGATGAAAATTCAGATTTGGAACTTTTGAATGTAGACTTCGAGAACCCCTGGATTATGCACTCGTATTTGAGTTAAAAGCATCTTGATGGGTTTGTTTCAGCTTTTGTCTTCTCCAGATGTTAACTGATGGACTGGAGTGTTTCCAAGGCAAAACTGGCCCACCAGGACCTGGAGGTGTTGTCGGACCACAGGTAGGTGTTTATGTTATTGCATGAATATAAATATATATATATATATATATATAGTTTAGAATGTTGTTGTTATTATTAATATTATATTTATAATATATCATTTGAATCTTCTTTTCAATTTTATTTTATTATAATAACAATAATAATATATTATTATAATAAATTAAGTTTATAAATGAAACGTTCACTGGATTTTGTTGTGAATTCTCTTTCAGTGAAGAGGAAGAAAGCCGTTCTGTCAGACAGTGATGAAGATGAGGAGAAAGGTAGAGTTACGGTTAACTCTCACTGTATGATGATGATGATGATGATGATGATGGTGCTTGTGTCTCTGCTGCAGAGGTGAAGAAGAGCAGGCTGGTGTCTGATGATGAAGACTCTGGCAGTGACGAAGGCTTTGGAGCTCCTGATAAGAGTTTAGCAGCTAAACTGAAGGAGCTGGGCTCAGACAGCGAGGATGAGGAGGACACGATGAAGACGGATGCAGGGAAGAAGGACGAGAAGACTCTGTTCGGCAGCGACAGCGACTCCGACGACGACGAGGAAGAGTCAGTAACGCTCTTCATCTCTCTCTCTGCCTGTGTGTGAGTGAGTGTGTGTGTGAGTGAGTGTGAGTGAGTGAGTGAGTGTGAAGGAGTGTGAGTGAGTGTGTGTGTGTGAGTGTGAGTGTGTGAGGGAGTGAGGGAGTGTGAGTGTGTGTGTGTGTGAGTGTATGTGCATGCCTAAAAGTTTCAGAAAGAGATAAAAACTCGAGAATAAAAACAGTAAACTTCCTCTAAAATGCCCTTCTGAGTGTTTACACTTACATATACACTACCTTTCAAAAGTTTATGGTCACTAAAATGTATCAATGTTTAATAATGTTATTAGTACAATTTAAAATAACTGTTAAATAGAACAGCATTTATTGGAAATAGAAATCAGAACAGAAATTTTTTAACATTCTACATGTTTTTACTGTCACTGTTGATCAATTTAATAAATAATCATTGAAATTAAGCATGATTTTTTCCCCCAAATAAATAAATAAATAGTCTTTTTTATTTTAGAAATCCCGCAACTGCAAGTTACATTATAAAATAGTGTAACAAATAAAATAATAATTCCAATGAATATGTTCAGTGAACATTTGCTTTATATTAACTATTAATAATCTAAATATAAAAAGTGAAAAAGTAAAGAGTAAAATATGCATATAAAATTTGTGATTTGTGATTAATATAAAGTACAACATAAGTATAAACCCAATGTAATGACACCAACTAGTAAAGAGTAAAGTAAAGAAAATATTCCACCTCCCAATCTAATCTAATTATAGTGTGCATCAGCTTGACGTCACATAAAGCTCTTGTATCTTGAACTTCAGAAAATGTGAAATAGAGTGCACATACAGATACGGACAACTTACATGAAACCGTAACAACCATGGTAAATGTACAGCATAGTGTGTGTGTGTGTGAGTGAGTGAGTGTGAGAGTGTGTGAGGGAGTGTGATGCTGAGTGAGTGTGATGCTGAGTGAGTGTGTGTGAGTGAGTGAGTGTGTGTGAGTGTGAGTGTGACATGTGTTTGACATTCCCGCAGGAGACTATGATAAGATGCGTCCCGACAGAGACGAGCAGAAGATCGCGGTGCAGAAGATCGTGCTCCACCCTCACTTCCACGACTACACCTTCGACAGCGACATCGCTCTGCTGTATCTGTCCCGTCCCGTGGCTCGGGGTCCGTTCTCCGTCCCGGCCTGCCTTCCCGATGCCAACCTGGCCACGCGGCTGCTGAGGCCCGGAGAGCAGGGCCTGGTGTCGGGGTGGGGGTCCACGGGCTTCCTGCGGCGCTCCTCCCGCTTCCTGAGGAAGGTGCTGCTCCCGGTGGCTGATCAGATGAACTGCATCAACTCCACCGAGCACGTCATCACGGACAACATGTTCTGCGCCGGATACCTGATGGAGGAGATGGACGCCTGCACAGGGGACAGCGGAGGGCCCTTCGTGGTCAACTACAGGGGCACCTGGTTCCTGGCCGGCGTGGTGAGCTGGGGCGAGAGATGCGCCTATATATATATAGTTTAGAATGTTGTTGTTATTATTAATATTATATTTATAATATATCATTTGAATCTTCTTTTCAATTTTATTTTATTATAATAACAATAATAATATATTATTATAATAAATTAAGTTTATAAATGAAACGTTCACTGGATTTTGTTGTGAATTCTCTTTCAGTGAAGAGGAAGAAAGCCGTTCTGTCAGACAGTGATGAAGATGAGGAGAAAGGTAGAATTACGGTTTGTCATTAACACTTGCTCTATGATGTCACCGGATGATGATGATGATGGTGCTTGTGTCTCTGCAGAGGGGAAGAAAAGCAGGCTGGTGTCTGATGTGTCTCTGCAGAGGTGAAGAAGAGCAGGCTGGTGTCTGATGATGAAGACTCTGACAGCGATGAAGGCTCTGGAGCTCCTGATAAGAGTTTAGCTGCTAAACTGAAGGAGCTGGGCTCAGACAGCGAGGATGAGGTGGACACGATGAAGACGGATGCAGGGAAGAAGGATGAGAAGACTCTGTTCGGCAGCGACAGCGACTCCGGCGACGACGAGGAAGAGTCAGTAACGCTCTTCATCTCTCTCTCTGCCTGTGTGTGAGTGAGTGTGTGTGTGAGTGAGTGAGTGAGTGTGTGTGAGTGAATGAGTGTGTGTGTGAGTGAGTGTGTGTGTGTGTGTGTGAATAATGTATATATAGTTAATTGTATATTATTAAATCTTTTTTTTAAATTACAAAATTATATACTTTATATAAGCATGAGCCTCGTCAGACTGGTCGTGGCGGCGGTGTTGCAACAATATATAGTGATATTCTCAATGTT
>NW_015660885.1:632046-634546 GCF_001515625.1 Sinocyclocheilus rhinocerous
AGTGAGTGTGTGTGTGTGTGTGTGTGTGTAACCGTCTCTTTCTGTCCCTCAGGAAAATGATTGCAGACATCTTTGGAGAGTCCGGCGAAGAGGAAGAGGAGGAGTTTACGGTGAGACTGCATCAGATCTGCATATGAATAATTATCTCTAGTCAAGTCACATCTATTTTTACAGGACTTTATACAATATAGATTATTTCAGAGCAGCTTCACAGAGAAAACAAAAACAGGGAATTAACTGTTAATGTTGCAAAATGAATCAATTATGAAACAAATTCAATGTCAGCTGTAAAGTAGCGTTTACAGAAAATAGTGTCATTTTAGAAATGCATCAGTGTTTTTTAATATTGAGATGCTATTTTTTTTAAATAATATTTTGAATTAGTTTTTATATTTAGTTTTTTTATCTCTATATATTTTTTTTTATTAATTTTTATTTAGTTTTAGTTTATTTTAGTACCTTAAATTAAACTAAATGAAAACGAGAAATATTACTTGGAATTTTGGCAACAAGCTGAAATAAAATAATTTTATTTATTAATTTTTTAAAATCTTATTTCAGTTAATGTTTATTTTATTTCAAGTGATTTTTTTTATGAAATTCATTAGTTAATGTCAGACTTCCTTATAAATAGTCTTGAGTCACATTTATTTCTATATAGTGCTTTATACAATACATTATTTTAAAACACATTCACAGTGATAAACAGGAAAATAAGTGTTAATGTTGCAAAATTATTAATCTAATAATTAATGAAATTTAAATGTCAGCTGTAAAGCAGCTCTACAGAAGATAATAGTGCCAAACGAGTACCATTATTGATTTCAGGTTTGCATAGGAAGAATTATCTTGATATTCATTAATCATAATTAATAATAACTCATAATTATAATCCAATTATTAATAACCAATAATTATTTTTATCAAAACCGTTTCGCTACTCAGTGATTAATGGGCGAATTGTTTTTGTTATTTTGACCTTTGACCCTGTGTGTGTTCAGGGCTTCAATCAAGAGGAGCTGGAGGCCGAGCGGTCGCAGACTCAGGCGTCGGGGCTGAAGGGAGCGGAGATCGACTCTGATTCAGACGACGATGTGGACAGAGGAGGAAAAGAGTGAGTCGTTCATTCAGTAATGCCATAATAACAGCAAACAGGAAGTCGATTGTGCTGTGACGCTCAGAGGTGTCTCTGCACATGATGTAACCGCACACGTGTGTGTTTCAGCATGTCCTTCATGTCAGACTTTGACATCATGCTGGCCCGTAAGAAAGCCCAGAGCGGCAAACGCAGACACAATCGAGATGGAGGGACGTTCATCAGTGACGCCGATGATGTCGTGAGCGCCATGGTCATCAAAATGTCAGAAGCAGCAGAGGTGTGTATGTGTGTGAGAGTGTGTGTGAGAGAGAGAGTGTGTGTGAGAGAGAGAGAGAGAGAGAGAGTGTGTGAGAGAGAGAGAGTGTGTGAGAGAGAGAGAGTGTGTGAGAGAGAGAGAGTGTGTGAGAGAGAGAGAGTGTGTGAGAGAGAGAGAGTGTGTGAGAGAGAGAGAGTGTGTGAGAGAGAGAGAGTGTGTGAGAGAGAGAGAGTGTGTGAGAGAGAGAGAGTGTGTGAGAGAGAGAGAGTGTGTGAGAGAGAGAGAGTGTGTGAGAGAGAGAGAGTGTGTGAGAGAGAGAGAGTGTGTGAGAGAGAGAGAGTGTGTGAGAGAGAGAGAGTGTGTGAGAGAGAGAGAGTGTGTGAGAGAGAGAGAGTGTGTGAGAGAGAGAGAGTGTGTGAGAGAGAGAGAGTGTGTGAGAGAGAGAGAGTGTGTGAGAGAGAGAGAGTGTGTGAGAGAGAGAGAGTGTGTGAGAGAGAGAGAGTGTGTGAGAGAGAGAGAGTGTGTGAGAGAGAGAGAGTGTGTGAGAGAGAGAGAGTGTGTGAGAGAGAGAGAGTGTGTGAGAGAGAGAGAGTGTGTGAGAGAGAGAGAGTGTGTGAGAGAGAGAGAGTGTGTGAGAGAGAGAGAGTGTGTGAGAGAGAGAGAGTGTGTGAGAGAGAGAGAGTGTGTGAGAGAGAGAGAGTGTGTGAGAGAGAGAGAGTGTGTGAGAGAGAGAGAGTGTGTGAGAGAGAGAGAGTGTGTGAGAGAGAGAGAGTGTGTGAGAGAGAGAGAGTGTGTGAGAGAGAGAGAGTGTGTGAGAGAGAGAGAGTGTGTGAGAGAGAGAGAGTGTGTGAGAGAGAGAGAGTGTGTGAGAGAGAGAGAGTGTGTGAGAGAGAGAGAGTGTGTGAGAGAGAGAGAGTGTGTGAGAGAGAGAGAGTGTGTGAGAGAGAGAGAGTGTGTGAGAGAGAGAGAGTGTGTGAGAGAGAGAGAGTGTGTGAGAGAGAGAGAGTGTGTGAGAGAGAGAGAGTGTGTGAGAGAGAGAGAGTGTGTGAGAGAGAGAGAGTGTGTGAGAGAGAGAGAGTGTGTGAGAGAGAGAGAGTGTGTGAGAGAGAGAGAGTGTGTGAGAGAGAGAGAGTGTGTGAGAGAGA
>NW_015660885.1:637046-640193 GCF_001515625.1 Sinocyclocheilus rhinocerous
ATGTTACACAAAATGTCTATTTCAAATAAATGCTGTTCTCTTGAGCTTTCTATTCATCTATGAATCACGAAAAATAAAATGTATCACAGTTTCCACAAACATGAACAATGTTTTCAACATTGATAATAATCAGAAATGTTTCTTGAGCAGCAAATCAGAATATTAGAATGATTTCTGAAGATCATGTGACACTGAAGACTGGAGTAATGATGCTGAAAATACAGCTTTGATCACAGCAATAAATTACATTTTAACAGACATTCACATAGAAAAAAGCTATTTTAAATTGTAATAATATTTCAAAATTTTTACTGTTTTTACTGTGTTTTTGATCAAATAAATGCAGCCTTGGCGAGCAGAAGTATGATTTCCGCAATGCAGAAAATGTGGATAGAATTACCAATTTTGAATGAATAGATCAAAAGTAGGGCTGTACAGTTAACCAGCTGTGATATGGACTAGTGTCTGTGAATATTAAACAAACAAAAAAAAAGAAAATAAAGCGGAATTTGTGAAAAAACTAAACAAATATTATAGGACCCTAAAAACTAAACTTTTATTAAATTGTTCTTAAATTGTATAAGTTTTGTGATTTCAGTTAATTAGACATGCTTTCTGGTTAAAGTTTAACCTTTAGAAAATCCAGAAAAATGTAAACATAAAAAAAAAAAATCAAAGAGATTTCATCGGGCCCTATATAAGACACTTCTTTCAAAAACATTTCGAATTCTTACCGACCCCAAGCTTTCGAAGGGTAGTTTTTCTGAGTCCGCACATGCCTAGGATTCAGTCTCTGCTCTGTCTTTGTGCTTTTCAGGAGGACCGGAGTCTGAACAGCAAGAAGAAACCGGCTCTGAAGAAGCTCATGCTGCTGCCCACGGTGGTGATACATCTAAAGAAGTGAGTGTTTCCTCTTCCTGTGTGTGTTTACTGAGCTGTACCTTCAGGACAAAAGCTAATGAATGTAGAGTCATTGAAATGTGTGTGTGTGTGTGTGCAGGCAGGATCTGAAGGACACGTTCATAGACAGCGGTGTGATGACGGCCATAAAGGAATGGATCAGTCCTCTCCCGGATAAGAGTCTGCCAGCGCTCAAGATACGAGAGGAACTCCTCAAGATCCTGCAGGAAGTGAGTCTGCAGTGTCTCTTTAAACGCAACTAGTTAAAGCAATCCTAATCATTATTTATATTGTTATTATTCATTTTTATTTACACATTTTTTTAAATGTATTTTTATGATTGCATTCTGTTATTGTGGATTGAGTTAGGGGATATATTTATTTATTTTACTTATTAATTTTTTTTTTTTGCAATTTATTATTATTTATTTATTTCTTTTATTTAAATGTTTTTATAACTTATTACATTCTGTCTGTGACTGAGTTAGGTTGGTAGGTAAAGTTGGTAATTTTTAAAAATGTATATTCTTATATATATATATATTATTTTTTATTATTTTTTTTAAGTGTTTTTTTTATTTATTATTACATTCTATGATTGTGTATTGCGTTGGGGAATATTTTTTCTTTTTTACTTTTCTCTTGATATAAAGTTCCAGATCCTCTTTAGTGATGGCCAGCTTGCCGCTCCGCTTCTCATCCAGCAGCTGACGGGCGTACTTGAAAGTGTCTTTGAAGAAGTTCTTCCTTTCCTTCTCCTTCCGTTTCCTCTGCCTCCTGATCCGCTCTGCCCGGCGTAGCTTGGCCAGCCTCTGCTTAAGGTCATCCCATTACAGCTTGAGGCCTTCTTTTTCCTCTGGGGCTGCTTTCCTCCACCTCTTTCTCAGGTGACGCCTGTCTGATATGAGCAACTCGATGTGTCTCTCCCTCAGTCCTTTTTGTCTTGGGGCTATGGTTTGTTTGGTCGTACACTCTCCAAACCTCTCTCTGCACTCCTCATATATGATGTTTCCCATCAAGGTTCGCTTGCGCTCAACCGTTCCTCGCAAAGAATGCTGCAGCACTCCACTAAGGTATTCGTTGAGCCTGCACCAATCCTCTTGAATATTCGCCTTTGGCCACTTGATCTTGATGCGCCTTTCTGGATGCTTGCGTTGGATTCCTGGTTGTGTGACTTCTGAGGTGACAGTGTGCATCTCGCTCTCGAGGGTTGCCTCCATCTCTTCTCCTTCATATGCTGAGGTTGCCCTCTCAGCACTGTCGGGTTCTGCTGCGCTATGGTTTGCTACTAGGCTTTGGGTCCCTTCCGTCTGACCTGCCGAAACAGTGTGGTTGTGCTGGTTGGGCGTCCTCCCACACTTCATCCTCCCTTGATGGATCCGCAGGCCTCTGAGCGAAGTCACCTTCTGCCACCCACATGTGCATTTCCGGAGGAACTTCTCATTGCCATTATCTGTTCCGTTCATTACCGTATGATCCGTCAAAGTAGGCCCATCTTCCCCCCCGCCTCTCGGAGGGCCTTCGGGTTGTCTTTTCTTAATACCCATGTTATACCTTTGTCATTATACAAATGTATGTCCTCATTTGTCACAAAAACGCACACACACACACACACACACACACACATAAATATATAATATACATTCTTTCATTTATTTATATTTATTTTAATCACATTTTTGGATGTTTGTTTTTTTGGGATGGGCTTAGAGAGGGTACAGTATTTTTCTGCAATTCTCCTGTCTCTAATCTGTTTAGTGAACTTGTACTATATTAACAGAAAAAAAAATTTCTATATATACTGAAGGTAGTAATGAGACGTGTGTGTTTGTTCTCAGCTGCCCAGCGTGAGTCAGGAGACACTGAAGCTCAGTGGAATCGGCCGAGCCGTCATGTACCTCTACAAACACCCGAAAGAGTCTCGACCGAACAAAGACCTCGCACTCAAACTCATCAGTACGAACACACTCTGACTGCAGTAGATCTGTGTCCGTCTGAGTGTGTGTTCCTGCGATGATGTGTGTGTTTTGTGTGTGTGCAGACGAGTGGTCGCGGCCCATCTTCGGTTTATCGTCCAACTACAAGGGAATGACACGAGAAGAGAGAGAGCAGAGAGACCTGGACCAGCAGATCGCCCCGCGCAGACGCCTCAGGTAACACACACACACACCCAGAGACACAGACACACACACTGACAGACACACACACACACACAGACACACACACACACACACACACACACACACA
>NW_015660885.1:641101-652660 GCF_001515625.1 Sinocyclocheilus rhinocerous
TGTGTGTGTGTGTGTGTGTGTGTGTAAAGGAAACAATCATTCTATTCTATTCTTTTCTGGGTTTGTTGTTGTTGTTCTATTTGATCAGATTCTATTAGGTCGGATGATCTTAGTTCATATTCCATTCAGTTAGAATTAGGGCTGTGCAATTAATCAAAAAATCATGATTATGGCATAATTCGACTATGAAATTATGAAATATTATTCATATTTATATTATTATTATTATAACTATAAATATGAGTAATTGTATGGTTTTAGGCTAAAAGAATAATAAGAAAATATTAATTATTATTATTATTTTTTTATAGCCATAAATATTATTTGTGGAATTGTATAGTTTTAAAGTAATAATAAAATAATAATAACTATTATTATTATTATTATTATTCATTTTTCTTAAATGCCAGATTTTTTTCTTTGAACTTGTGCAATATTTTATATTATCTAATATTTTTATTATTATTATTAAAATGTATATTATTATAGCTATAAATATTAGTAGCTTTATCGTTTTAGTCTAAAATAATAATAATAAAGTATTTATTATTATTATTATAGCCATACATATTAGTTGTGGAATTGTATAGTTTTAATGTAATAATAAAATAATAATAACAATTATTATTAATATTTCTTAAATGCCAGATTTTTTTTCTTTGAACTTATATTTTATATTATCTAATATTTTTTATTATTATTCAAATTTATTTTATTAATGTAGCTATAAATATTAGTAATTTTATAGTTTTAGTCTAAAATAAGAAAATATGTATTATTATTATTAAATATCATTTCTTAAATTCTTAAGTGCGTGCGTGCGTGCGTATGTGAACAGACCCGTGACCCGGCGCTGAGTGAGAGCATGTGATTGGCTGGGTCTCAGTCTGTGTGTGTTTCTGTTTCCTCTCACAGTTCAGGAGGACAGACTCCTCGCAGAGATCTGGAGAAAGTGCTCACCGGAGAGGAGAAGTGAGTCTCTTCCAACACCACACCACTTCTGTGTGTTTCATGAATCACACAAAACCTGTCAAGAACATCTCCATCATATTTCATTCCACGTGTGCAGAAAAAGCTTGTGTACGGATACTGAAGCCTGTTTAATCAGCTGTAAATACTGTACAATTTAAATTATTTGTTATATAAATGTGCTCAATGTCATGACAATTGCAAAAATAAGTAAATATTTTATTAATGTTAATGAAAATGATTATGAATTAGTGTTATTGTATTATTTTAAGAAATGTTTTATTATTTAATATTTTATTATAATGGAATGTATTTATTGTAATTTAAAAATATATTAGAATTGTGTAATTCATTATTCAATATTTGTATTAATGCTAATTGATTAAAGTGATCATAATTTAATATGATATTTTATTATAATTAATAATTAATTATAAATAAAAATATGGGTATAATTTTTGTAATTCATTATAACTTTACCTTTTGTATTAATGCTAATTACCATTGATTATAATTTAATATTTTTTTATAATAAAACATAATTTAAAAATTATATAATTTATATTTATTTATTTATTTAATTCTGATTATATTTATTATTTAATTTTTATTATATAATTTATACAAATGTATATTATAATCCTTAATTTTAATATTTTTTGTTAATGCTAATTATTGAAAATGATTATAATTTTTTTAAAGATTTAATGAATTATTTTAAAGAAAATTATTTATTGTATTATAATTTAAAAATGTATTAATTGTGTAATTTATTATTTAAATAATGCAAATTGATGAATTATTTAATATTTTATTATTTTATCATAATATGATATAATATATTGATATTATTATAATATTTGATTATTTATTATAATGAAATGTATTTATTATATTATTATAATTTTAAAATGCATTGTATAATTTGTGTAATTTCTTGTAATAGTTCTGTTAATGCTAATTAATCTAAATGATTATTTAATATTATTTTATTATAAGAAAATGTATTTATTATAACTGAAAGATGCATTGTATAATTTGTGTAATATTTTTTACTAATGCTAATTAATGAAAATGATCACTTAATATTTGATTATTATTTTAAGGAAATCTATTATGTAAGCATTTTAAAATGCATTGTATAATTTGTGTAATTCATTACAAATTTCCCTTTTTTTTTTCTTGTTTTTTTTTTTTTTTTAAAGTAATGTGAACCGTGACCCACACAGACTCTTAGGTTTGGATTGTGTGATCTAACATTACTCTCTCTGTGTCTGTCAGGGCGTTACGACCGGGTGACCCGGGCTTCTGTGCTCGAGCTCGTGTGCCCATGCCCTCCAATAAGGACTATGTGGTTCGGCCCAAATGGAACGTGGATGGGGACTCAAACCGGGTGAGTGGGCGGGGCTTATGTGTGGGCGGAGCTCAACTCTATAGAGGAATGATTGACAAGCGTCTCATGCTCAAATAAAGAGTGGGAGGAGTTTGCACAGGAAGTGTGAGGCAGGATAGAGAGAAACGATGATGTTTAGGTTTTTCACCCCTCTGAACCTGATTGGAGGAGGAGTGTGTTTACTGTTGTGTGATTGGTAGAGGAGCTTCAGGAAAGGCCACAGCCTGCTGGAGAAGCACAAGCGGCGTTTTGTGGAGCAGAGGAAGCAGCGGCGGCCGCAGGGAGCCGTGAAAATCAGCATTGAGGGAAACCGAATGCCGCTGTAGTTACACGCTCCTGCCTGAGGGGGCAGTAAGTGTCTGCATGGCGCTGCATGCTGCAGACCGTTGACAAACTAACACGAGATGAAGCGGTCCTCAAACACGTCACCTCAGTTGCCTGAACAAACCCCAGCTGCTCTGGGCCTGGATGTTTTTAACACACACACACACACACACACACACACACAGAGCAGAGTAACTGTTAGCTTAGCAAACACGGTGTGTGTGTGTTTGAGAGCGTTTGAGTTTCTGTGTAAGTCACATGACCAGCCCACTAAACCTCAGCGCTTCAGGCCTGTGTGTTCTTGACATGTTTATACTGAATATAATGAATTAATAATGAAAACATGCTCAAGAACACGACATACAATAACAGCCTGGTGTGTGTTGGTCCAGCCCTCACAGCATTTGATTTGGCTCGGTTTGGATTGTAGTGCTAGTCATAATTTCCTTTTTTCTTAAAAAAACAAAAATATATATATATATATATATATTTTTAATTGAGAAACAAGAAAAATGTATTAATTAATTATTAATGCATTATTAATTTGATTATTAATAAGTGACCCAGAAATAGTGTAGAATCGTTGTTTTTTATATATATATATACAGTATATATATATATATATATATAATTTTCTTTTTTGTTTTGTAAATAAAGCTATTTTCAATTGGCTTGATTTTGTAGTTTCTGTCTTTTTTTTTTTTTCCCCAAAAGTATATTTTGATTTGCCTCTTAGTTTCCTTTTTTATTTATTTATTTTTTAATAACATTTTTAATTAGCTTTTTTGATAATAATAATTAAAACAATATATATTATATAAAAAAATAACATTTATTTGGCTTGTATTTGTAGTTGTAGAGTTTCCCCTTTTTATGCATATCATTACTTGACTTGATTTTGCTTGTTCTGTTGATTATTTTTATTTGATTTCTTAGAAACAATTTTTAAATTTTCTTTCTGCTTATAGTAGTTTCTTTTTTGTCTTTTAAGTAGATATATTACATTGCCTTGTTTTTGATTGAAATAGTAGTATCCTTTTTTAAAGGTGTATTTTTAATTGATTTTATTTAACCTTTATTATTATATATATATATTTTTAATTGGCTTGTTCTGGATTTCTAGTAGAGTTAATGCATATTTTTAGTTGACTTGATTTGGCTTTTAATTGTTTCCTGTTTATTTTTTCATGTTTACCTTTTTTTGTAGTAGGTTCCATTTTTAAAAGAAACATTTAAAAAAAGAAACAGTTGCATTAGCTTTTGTGGGTTTTTTTTTGTTAGTGCATATTCTTAATTGACTTAATTTAGTAGTATTTTAGTATTTTCCTGTTTGTTTGTTTGTAGTTGGTTCCATTTTAATTAAAAAAAAAAATTATTATTATTATTTTTTTTACATTTTTCATTAAAAAATTTTTTTTCTGCTTATAGTTTCCAGGGTTTTCTCTCCCTCTTTTTTTAATGTAGTATTTTATTTGGCTTGTTTCTGTTTGTGTTCCGGTGTTTTTGACTCTCTCTCTCTCTCGCTCAGGCTCTGCTGAAGAAGGGTTTGTCGCGAGTAGATAAACAGATGCGGCGTTTCGCGGATATCAAGCGTCTGACGAAGACGGGTCACGCGGTGAAGATCAGCGTGGAGGGGAACCGCATGCCGCTCTGACGGCTCTCTTGTGTTTGTCTGTCAGTCCTCGATTCTCCAGCGGTTCCCATAATGCCGTGCGTGTTCAGCGGAGCTGCGTTCGCTCATCTGGGAACGTTTTGCAGTTTTGGTTCTGATGTATCTTTCATAATAAAGAGTTTCCATGTCCGATATTTTACTCATGTTCTCCTGGCCTTTTCTTTTTATTTGACTTTTGTTATATTTGCATATATAATCTTAGAACAAATGCTTTAGTTTATTGATGTTGGTATGTTTCTATTTTAAAACTGTAATGTAATTTATTCAGTAATAAGCAATATTACGTAATAACGATAAGAGGCTCATAAACACACTCGTATTAAAACAGCCATCTGAAGAAACCAAGCTTGTGCCAATGATATTAAACAAAATCTTAGCTTTTTATTTGACTTTTGTTATATTTGCATATATAATCTTAGAACAAATGCTTTAGTTTATTGATGATGTTGGTATGTTTCTATTTTAAAACTGTAATGTAATTTATTCAGTAATAAGCAATATTACGTAATAACGATAAGAGGCTCATAAACACACTCGTATTAAAACAGCCATCTGAAGAAACCAAGCTTGTGCCAATGATATTAAACAAAATCTTAGAAATATGACATGAATGAGGAATTAAGTATATGGAAGATCAAATGTCAAACTGAAATAAATCTTGACTGCTATTGTTGGAAAGTGAGTAAATGTGTGTTGTGAAGATACATGTGAAAGAAAAAATTAATGTGAATAAATAAAAAAAAATAAAAAAATTTGTGCTCAATGTACTCAAATGAGAAAGACATTACGTCTACAAGATATATTTACATTTTTTTAGATTTTCTCACATTTCTTGACCATTTTAAAAATATAATTTTAATGTATCTATATAAATGAGTACCTACTGTATCAAAAATATATTACACATTTTTTTATCTATATGATCAGATCTGTATTGACAAATATATATTGGCAATTTTTGTATGTTTTTTTGAAATATATAAAAAAAAAAAATATTTTTGTAAATACGGGTTGCTAAAAAATGCATTGCCTTCACTTAGAAATCAGTTTCTAATCTTTCAAAAACAAAGTTGATCTTAGACATTAAGAAGTGTATGTGCTTAAAAAAGATGACTTATTGGGGAAAAAAAAAAAAAAAAACCTGATAAAAAAATGTATTATATGAAATCACTTCCTTAGTCACTTACAGAACAGATGTATTTTTCATAACTCGGTGCACGTTTTTATTTTTGCGTTACTTGATTTATTTCTAGCATCGCAAGATAACATACTGGTCCATGACGTTTTTTGAAAATGTAAGAAGCAAAACATTGCTAACATTTGACAATAAGCATCCATTACTTCACAGTAATTAACTACATTAATTGACATTAAATGAAATCTTAGTTTATTTCAACATTTACTAATACATTATTAAAATCAAAGGGTTTATCTGTTAATATTTTTTTAATGGATCTGAGCTAATATAGACTGAACAGGTGTATTTGTAACATTAACAAATATGAAATACTGTAACAAATATCTTGCTCATTGTTAATGCATAGGCTATATATATAGTTTTTTTGTCTTGATTTTGTCAATAAAACTTGTCTGCTAATGGGATCGGGAAAATAAATGAGAATTTTTGTTTGTTTGCGGTGTAGATATGAACATGAAGAGAGAAAAGATCCTGCTTAATTTCAGACACGCAGATGTATATACAGCTATATGTGTATATGTATACACTCGAAATATGTATATATGTATGTACTTTCGAAAATACATACTTTTTAAATGATATATATTTAAATATATTTTGAAACATATTTTTGTCCATTTTTTATGTTGAAATACTCACACTCACACTCACTCACACTCACACACATATATATATAGGAACTTTATTAATTCATTAATTATTACTGTTATTTTGCAATGTGACACCATTTTCATTACAACAAAATCATTTCCTAACAAATGTTTATTATTGTAATGAGAAGAATCTCATTCTCATTACTGTAACGCATCAATAATCATCCTTGACAATGATTTTTACATCTGAATAAATTAAGCACAACAAATGCATGCTATAATGTATAAACCTATATTTGTATAAAAAATAAAAATGACAAATATATAAAATTTAAAAATAAAAATATTTGTAATATTAAATATTACAGATATTGGTGCAGAAAATGTTTCTGCTTTAAATTATTATTATTTTATTTATCTACTCATTCCTTTCACTTGCATACACACATATACACACACACACACACACACCACACATATATATATATATACAGTGGGTACGGAAAGTATTCAGACCCCCTTAAATTTTTCACTCTTTGTTATATTGCAGCCATTTGCTAAAATCATTTAAGTTAATTTTTTTTCCTCATTAATGTACACACAGCACCCCATATTGACAGAAAACTGCAATATAACAAAGAGTGAAAAATTTAAGGGGGTCTGAATACTTTCCGTACCCACTGTATATATATAAAATCATTATTCTTTTAGGAACACTCACATATACAAAAAATATATGATAAAAATTAAATACTGAAAATACAGCTGATATACAGCAGAATATTAATATTTTAATTCACTATTTTATTATAACTTTCTTTTTTATTATTTATTAATATTTAATTAATTAATCTAAAAAGTAAATGTATAATGTTACAGTAAGATTTCTACTTTAAATGAATGTTCTTTTGAACCTTCTATTCATCAAAAAAAAAACTAAACATATATATATATATATATATATATATGTATGTATATATACACACATAATTCCACATGAAAGTACATTGTAATCTTGTATCATACACTCATATAGATTGTGAATGGTCGCTACAGACCGATGGTCACGTGATCTGGTGTTTGCTGGAGACAGTGAGCTGCCGTCACGACCCAGCGCTGACTGATCAGAGACCCGCCGCAGAAACCGTACTCATCCTCACGACGAAGAAGAACCTGCAGATGATGCGGTGCAGGTCATTTAACACAAGCTCTTCATTCAGAGTGACGATCCGAGTGAAGCAGAAAGCTCAGATTTCACTCACCTGCCACGGACTCCCGCCCTGACCCTGCAGCTGACCTCCAACGATGCGTGCGTCCTCATTCATGCCGCTGATGTCACTTCCTGTGTCAGACAGCTCGTCCTGTGACGCAGATTCGGTTTGGTTTGGCGGGTGAGTCGAGTTGTCCAGTGAACTGTTTTTATGTAATGAGTGGGTGGAGTTTGCTGTGGTGTGGGTGTGGTTTGCATAATCAGCATCCGTGAGGTTTATATCATCCAGTGAGCGAGACATGATCCCACCAATCCACTGCTTCCCACACGGATACTGCACTAACACACACAAACAGATACATCTCATCAGTGTATTATGTGTTTACTTAAATAAAAACAACCATAGGTTGTACATCATGTAAAAAAAAAAACATTGCAATATAATTTATTTCACCTAAAAAAAAAGAACAAAAAAAAAAAGATAATTATGAATAGGTTATTAGCGTTAACTAAAAATAAACAAAAAAACCATAAAAAATAAATTAATTACTTTAAATAAAATAAACTTTAACTGAAATGAAATCAGATAAAATGTAAACTTATTTCAGTTAGCTGCCAAAGCAAAATTACTCAATTTTCTTTAGTTTAATTTTAAGTACTAACATAAATAAAACTAAATCAACTAAAATTAAAAACTAAAACTTAATAAAAACTATATATACATTTAAAAAAGACAAAAAATTATAAAAATTCAATGCATCTATCTATCTATCTATCTATCATCTATCTATCTATCTATCTATCTATAGTGTATAAATACATATATATAAACCCTGGTATATGAATGATATGACTACAATATATATATATCATATGCAGATATATATCTTGATCATATTTGTCTTTAATGTAATGAAATATAGTAATGCATAGTAATGGGAATTATTTTTGAGAATAAAGTCTACAATAAGACATTAGTGATGTAAATTTGTGGGAAAAAAAAATATAACTATAATAAAAAAATTATGTCACAGTGCTAATCATGTTAATGGCCCTAAAAAGGCTTCATTTTCGTAATGCCCAAAAAAGTAATTTCTTTGATTTTAAGGTGAAACGAGATTAAGACAAACTAGAGTTTTTGAGATTCACCCGTAAAAATGTAACAAACCAAAGTTTTTCATTATTTTTTTAAATAAAAAAAGATCAATAAAATTCTAATAAATGAATTGTACTTGTTTAAGCACTTCAGTTGAGTAGAGATTTGTGTTTGTACCTGCTGGACTGCAGCTCCGTCCGTCTTCATCCAGCTGGTAACCGTCTGCGCAGCCGCACACAACACCTGCCGTCTGCTCTGACCGACTGCAGTAATGCAGACACCCTCCGTTCTTAAACTTACAGTCAAACACCTCTGAACACACACAGACACATGGTCAACCCACTGTTTGCTCCAAAGAAAGACTAAGCAGTCAACTGCTCAAACTATTTTTGAACAATGCAGTAAATCCAGACGAACGCAGCATGCAGTGAGAGGTTTCCAGTGAACCTGTTTGACAGATCGGCCCGCTGTACTGCGGAGGACAGAGACACTCGCGAACACCGCGGCCCTCGCTGCAGATTCCTCCATTCAGACACGGGTTAAAGCCACACAGATTCTTGTCTGTCTGTCTGTCTGTCTGTCTGTCTATCTATCTATCTATCTATCTATCTATCATCTATCTATCTATCTATCTATAGTGTATAAATACATATATATAAACCCTGGTATATGAATGATATGACTACAATATATATATATATCATATGCAGATATATATCTTGATCATATTTGTCTTTAATGTAATGAAATATAGTAATGCATAGTAATGGGAATTATTTTTGAGAATAAAGTCTACAATAAGACATTAGTGATGTAAATTTGTGGGAAAATGTTATATAACTATAATAAAAAAATTATGTCACAGTGCTAATCATGTTAATGGCCCTAAAAAGGCTTCATTTTCGTAATGCCCAAAAAAGTAATTTCTTTGATTTTAAGGTGAAACGAGATTAAGACAAACTAGAGTTTTTGAGATTCACCCGTAAAAATGTAACAAACCAAAGTTTTTCATTATTTTTTTAAATAAAAAAAGATCAATAAAATTCTAATAAATGAATTGTACTTGTTTAAGCACTTCAGTTGAGTAGAGATTTGTGTTTGTACCTGCTGGACTGCAGCTCCGTCCGTCTTCATCCAGCTGGTAACCGTCTGCGCAGCCGCACACAACACCTGCCGTCTGCTCTGACCGACTGCAGTAATGCAGACACCCTCCGTTCTTAAACTTACAGTCAAACACCTCTGAACACACACAGACACATGGTCAACCCACTGTTTGCTCCAAAGAAAGACTAAGCAGTCAACTGCTCAAACTATTTTTGAACAATGCAGTAAATCCAGACGAACGCAGCATGCAGTGAGAGGTTTCCAGTGAACCTGTTTGACAGATCGGCCCGCTGTACTGCGGAGGACAGAGACACTCGCGAACACCGCGGCCCTCGCTGCAGATTCCTCCATTCAGACACGGGTTAAAGCCACACAGATTCTGATCTACACAGGACAACAACTCATTCAACTCCATCATAATCTGTCAGGATGAGGCTTCAGAGTTTATTCAGAAACACTTTCAGCAGAGTGGCTTGAACTGGTTAATAAAGAAAAGTCTTACTCTGATATCTGTACCAGAACTCCATCTATAAGAACACAGGAACATGAGAGTCAGACGACAATGATGTGATTGTATTCTTAAAAATAAAAGTTCCATTTAGAACTAAAGAGGTTTTTAAAAAGGTCTGATGTCATAGAAGAATCTTTAAGTGACACAAAGATCTTTTGATTCTCTGGTTCTTTAGAAATCCATCTGCATGTTCTGCTGCTTTAAAGCAGTGCTTCTCAACCAGGGGTCTGTAAATGATTTAACCCTGTAAATCCTGACATATGAAATAATAGTCAGAAAAATCTTTTTTTTTATGAAAACGTTTATTGAACAAAACATTTAAAAAGTTTGCATATATGATTTTTGTTGAGTATTATATTTGATCCATCAGGCTTTTATGGCTCATATAGTCTGAAAGTCTGATATAATGAGAATATGGAGGAAAAAAACTATTTTATTCAGAGTCTTAAACTATGTAATTTAGAGAAGACAAAAAAAAAAAATTCTGAAGCTTGTACTGTAAATAAGTGCAATCTTTATATCAGTACAGCAGATACTTACATAAAATGATATAAATATCAGTCGTCACCCTATATCTCCAATAATATGACTTAAATGATCAAACATATAATGCAATGCAATACATAAGTGAAAATAAGCGAAAAAATCTAAAAATCAAGATATAATCTGAGCTGGATGTATGAGGAAATTTTAAAAGTGTGATTTCTAGACTTGTAAAAGCCATGAAAACATTTTATTATGACGTTTTTTTCTAATTATGCCAAGCTCTGAAATACTTCAGAGGTTACAATAGAAATAGAAATTGCTATTTTGTTAGTAAATACTACTACTACTAATAAATTATAATGTATTAGTAATAAAAACAATAAAAAAGAAGTTGAGAAGCACTGCTTTAAAGAGCCCAGAAACCAAAACTCTGATCTGATGAACCTGATGAAACATCACAAAGACCTTAATTAATCTCCAAAGAGCCGTATATCAGCACAAGAAGCCCATGCAGAGCAGAATAAGACAATATGGTGTGACTGTACCGTTTTCTCTCTGCTCTGGAAGATCTCAGCCGCTTCCTCCAGAGAGCAGCGCTCCTCATAACACTCGCGCTCCAGATTCCCGGGCTTCATCTCCTCCAGGAAGACGTTTGCCCTTCGGTTCCTGAGCAGATGAACAGCATCACGCCTGTCCAGAAACACTGAACACGATACACACACTTGATCAGTGATAGACAGACAGACAGACAGACAGACATACATACATAAAGACAGACAGACATACAAACAAAAATACAGACAGACAGACATACATACAGACATACAGACTGACAGACAGACATACATACATAAAGACAGACAGACATACAAACAAAAATACAGACAGACAGACAGACATACAAACAGACATGCATACAGACATGCATACAGACATACAGAAAGACAGACAGACAGACAGACAGACAGACATACATACATACATACATACATACATACATACA
>NW_015660885.1:652749-657644 GCF_001515625.1 Sinocyclocheilus rhinocerous
GACAGACAGACAGACAGACATACATGACAGACAGACATACAGACATGACAGACAGACATACATGACAGACAGACAGACATACATACATGACAGACAGACAGACAGACAGACAGACATACAGACAGACATACATGCATGCATGCATACATACATACATACATGACAGACAGACAGACATACATACATACATACATGACAGACAGACAGACAGACAGACATGGCAGACAGACAGACATACATGACAGACAGACATACATACATACAGACAGACAGACATACATACATACAGACATGACAGACAGACAGACAGACATACATGACAGACAGACATACAGACATGACAGACAGACATACATGACAGACAGACAGACATACATACATGACAGACAGACAGACAGACATACATACATACATGACAGACAGACAGACAGACAGACAGACAGCTCACCTGGTGACTGGAGCGCTGAGGTCAGATGAATTAAGAGAAGAATCATCCAGCTCATTGATTCAGACATCAAGAAACCGCAGATTTGGTGTAAATGAATCTGATAAACAAGACAAAACTGAAGGCCTGTTCACACCACAAACTATAACCATAATGATACAATTTTAAAAATCGCTCTAATTGAATGTGTATAGTGGAGTCTACACACAACTATAAGAATGTTGTTGGAATCACTTTTCCAGCTGATGAACGATAAAAAACATCATTTGACAGATGCCAGATCTTTCATTTGTGATAACTGATCTCTGGCTAATTTGTATGTAATGACATCATATAATGAAGATCAAGGTAACAGCCTAGTGATAAAATGGCATAAAAGTTCTAATGGATAAATAAAATGTGCAGCCATTTAAAAAAAAATTATTCCCAATTATTTTTCACCATTTTTAAAATTTGTACAGGCTTTGTATTTTTCAATGTCAAGAGCAGGCCTATTGTAATTAGCAATTCATTTAATTTTGAAGCGGATTTGTTATACGTGACAGCATTAATTTAAGTTTATTAATCCATCTTAGATGGCATAACTGTGTTTAAATTAATTGTGTATCATAAAAAACTGTATGACTGCATAATTATTCCTTACCGAATAAAACTCTCAATGAGTAAAATTGGTTGTGTCTGTTATTATAGATTACGCAACATTTTAATTACTTCCAAAATAATTTAAAAATTATAATTTGTTTATTCTTATTTTCCTGGTTTAATAATTTACTCTTGTAAGAAAGTAGCAGTGGCCAGGACAGACATTCACTATCATCTTCACTTAAAAAGATGCAATGTTTATGTAACACTCATGACTTTATTAATATTTGATATATGTTCTCCTAACGGTGAGAAAACATTTATATAACATTATTCTCAGAATGTTTTCATGATGTTATTTTTACTTGTTCATATAACATTGAGAAAAAACATTCTGTGCTCAAGATTCTTAGAATGTCTTGATGTTATTTGTACTTTAACATTAGACATTAAGACGTTTTTGTAACGTTTTAATCATGAAAACTGGACATTTAATGCTCTTAGAATATTAAAAAATAAACTTTTAAATAACGTAATATTTTGGGTAAAAATAAAATTAGCAGAAAGTTTTTGAAAAGACATTGAAATAACTTTCGAATCACAACAAAAAAATTGTCATTTTAACATTCTTAGAATATTAAAACTAATCGTTCAAATAGTGTTATATTTTGGGTGAAAATAAAGTTAGCAGAACATTGTAAGAAACATTTTTGTAACATTTAAATAACGTTATAATCACGACAAGAAATCTGGACATTTTAGAAACATTTCAAAACAATGTTCCCACAATGTTTTTATAACCTAAATTTGTTGCTCAGTTAAACATCTGTTAATGTGGACGCTAATATAGTTATTGCAATTTGCTATGGTTATTGTTCATGGTATGAACGGGCCTTAATGATAATGATGAACTTTTAAATTGTTCTAATTCCATGAGAATAAGTTCACAATAACCACAAATATAACGACACAGAGGAATGATATTGTTGGAATATAGTTATCGTTCTCAGTGTGAACAGGTATTACATTTTGTTCAAAAGTAGTTAATATCTACAGCACAGCTTTATATTAATATAATCACTAAAAACAACCCAAATCAAACAGAAAACATTCAAGCACAGATCTTTGAATTGTTCTCTGTTCTTTTGAATAATCATGAGTATTTGCTCACCTTTTTGAGTTGTTTGACTCGATTTAGGTCAGTCCAGAGGAGGTTCACTTTTACTATTTCAGTGTTTCTAAAGACAGCAGTCTTAAAAATCACTATTTGTACTGCACTACAGCATCGACCTTTAGACAGCCAGTGTTTACACACATATGAACACACACAACCTGCACGAACTCTCTTAAATCAGCGTAAACACTTCCACTCAACAATGACGGTTTAAATTAAACCAGATCACTGTATTAAAATGTGTTTACTAAACAGATAAACATGCATTTTGTCACTTTCATGAACTAAATGTAATCTGTTTGTCAGCCTATATGGTGTTGGGGAAAGTTACTTTTAAAAGTAATGCAATACAATATTGCGTTACTCCTTAAAAAGTAACTAATTGTGTTACTTTTTATGAAAATGAATGCATTGTTACTTTTGTGTTACTTTTTGTCATCTGGGCTGAGCTTGCTTATTTGTTTTTATTAAACAAAAAAAACAAAATTAATATTTTTGGCAGCTGTAAAGGCCCTTTCACACTAAAAGTGAAATGAATAAGCCTCAGGCTGAAGGAAGTGCCTCTGCACCTGGGAAAACAAATGGGAAAACAAAGTAACTTGCATTACTTGTTTGTAAATTTAAAAGTAATATGTTACTAGTTACTTGAAAAAGTAATCTGATTACATAACTCGAGTTACTTTTAATGCGTTACCCCAGCACTGAGCGCATATATATATATATATATATATATAAATATATATATATATAAATATATATATGTAACATGTTTATAAAAAAAAAATCCATATTAGTAAAAAACGAATTAAAGGGATAGTTCATCTAAAAATGAAAAAAAAAAAAAAGAAGCTTTCTAAAGATACTTTATGTAATATCTATTTCAGGCTTTTCTCATGTAACACAATAACGGCATTAAATTATCTTTTGTGGGCAATTTCTAAGCCAAATTTGATGTGTGATTAATATGCGATTAATTAGATTAATTAATCACCACACTGTGTAATTAATTAGATTAAAAATGTTTTTAAATTAATGTTTATGGAATGTTCTTATAACTTTATTAATATTTGATATTCGTTCTCATAACGTTGAGAAGAAAACATTCTTAGAACATTATTTTCTGAATGTTCTCATGATATTATTTTTACTTTATGAATTTTCTTATAACGCTGAGGGAAAACGTTCTGAGATCAACATTCTTGGAATGTTCGTATGATGTTATTTGTACTTGATGAACATTCTAAAAAGGTTTTTGTAACCTTTACATAACATTCTAATCACAACAAGAAAACTTGTTTAACGTTCTTAGAATATTAAAAATAAACATTCAAATAACATTATATTTTGCGTAAAAATTAAATTAGTAGAATGTTTAAAAAACATTTTAGTCACCTTTAAATAACGTTATAACCATCACAAGAAAACTGGACATTTCAATGTTTTAGAATCATTTCAAAACAATGTTCCCACAACGTTTTTATAACCTACATTTGTTACCTGGGTAATCGTCCGTCAGTGTGAACACTAATATTGACCATCCATAGAGCGATTCTTTTGAGTCACTCAGTCAATGAATGATTCCTCAGTGAATCGTTCAGTAAATGTTCTGTCTGACAGTATTGTTATCGTTAACTAAAACTATTAAAAATCACTTTTGTTAATCGAAATAAAGCTGAAATAAAATTAAATACAAACATTAGATGAAAAACTCAAACTAAAAATGATGCTTTGGCAACTAACTGAAATAAAATAAGTTTAATTTGAAGCACCAAAATTACTCAAACTAAAATAAATAAAATAATTAATTAAAGCTAAATAGAAATAATAAAAAAAAACATTAAAAAAATAAATAAATAAAATAAAAACAGAAAATATACAAATAAACGCTAGTTCAAAACATTAATAAATAATATAATATTAATATTATATTATGCTAGGTGACTGTGGAGGTGTTTTTAGTTACTGTGAATGTTACAGTATGTCACATCAAACTCTTATTATTATCTTATTAAAAGAGCAAGAAATGTTTTGTTTTCATCATATTTAAAGGGGTGGTTCACTGGTTTTTTTCTAGGCTTGATTGTGTTTATGGGGTGCAGTCTAACATGTGTTAATGCTTAGTTTTTTAAAAAACGCATTATTTTTCACATAATTTACCTTTATTCCACACCGCTCTGTCCCTTCTCTGAGAAACACGCTGATCATTTCCTTCTTTTATGAAGCCCCTCCCTCAGAAATAGGCGATGGGCTCTGATTGGTTAGCTAGCCCAGTGTGTTGTGATTGGCTAAACTGCCTCTAGCGCGTGTCTAATCGTCCCGCCCCTCACCTCAGCGGCATGTGCTCCGGTTGTATTGTAAACAACGGCATCGTTAATATCGCTTATCAGTTTGAGCCCGATTGAGAAGCAGAGGATATTACTGAAGAGGATCGTGCAGAACCTGTGCAAGCACGGCTTTTAATGGTAGGCCTATGTTTTGTGTTTGTTGTTGTCTCGTACTTTTAGATACGCTGTTGTAAATGCTACTGCTTATGTTAGCTTTTAATATACGGTTTTATCCTGATTAAAGCTTTAATACAGTACAGCAACCCATGCTTAATGCTTCTCATAGCTATGTGCAAATAAGAATATAATTGGAACAGTTCATTGTCCGAGCTGAGCTGAATGAGAGAGAGAGAGAGAGAGAGAGAGAGAG
>NW_015660885.1:658429-661338 GCF_001515625.1 Sinocyclocheilus rhinocerous
TATATATTTATATATATTTATATGATAATCGATATCACACGAGCAATATTGTAGAGCAACTGTTTGTGTCCTGAATAGCACGAGTGCAAATGTGATTTTATACAACAGTTCAGTAAATAAGAACTTAATATTGTGTTATATTTTAAACACAATATTGTCTGTTTTTGCTCAGTTTAGCCGACGCAAATATTACCTATTAAAGCCACAGCAGAACTGTTGTGCGTCTCTAAGCATCACAATTTCTGAATGAATCCGCGTTTTGAACAAAATCGGGTGAACCAATGATTCAATGGCCCATTCAAAAAGAGAGCCATTTACTGTATTCCTGAATGAATCCGCCGTTTGAACGAATCGAATGAATGAATGACTGACTCGATGACTTACTCATAAGGCATTTACCGCCACCTACTGGCAGTTTTAGTTTTTTATTTAGAGTATCATTTCATTTAAAATAATTTCATATTTACATGTTTATAAAAAAAAAATCCATATTAGTAAAAAACGAATTAAAGGGATAGTTCATCTAAAAATGAAAAAAAAAAAAAAGAAGCTTTCTAAAGATACTTTATGTAATATCTATTTCAGGCTTTTCTCATGTAACACAATAACGGCATTAAATTATCTTTTGTGGGCAATTTCTAAGCCAAATTTGATGTGTGATTAATATGCGATTAATTAGATTAATTAATCACCACACTGTGTAATTAATTAGATTAAAAATGTTTTTAAATGAATGTTTATGGAATGTTCTTATAACTTTATTAATATTTGATATTCGTTCTCATAACGTTGAGAAGAAAACATTCTTAGAACATTATTTTCTGAATGTTCTCATGATATTATTTTTACTTTATGAATTTTCTTATAACGCTGAGGGAAAACGTTCTGAGATCAACATTCTTGGAATGTTCGTATGATGTTATTTGTACTTGATGAACATTCTAAAAAGGTTTTTGTAACCTTTACATAACATTCTAATCACAACAAGAAAACTTGTTTAACGTTCTTAGAATATTAAAAATAAACATTCAAATAACATTATATTTTGCGTAAAAATTAAATTAGTAGAATGTTTAAAAAACATTTTAGTCACCTTTAAATAACGTTATAACCATCACAAGAAAACTGGACATTTCAATGTTTTAGAATCATTTCAAAACAATGTTCCCACAACGTTTTTATAACCTACATTTGTTACCTGGGTAATCGTCCGTCAGTGTGAACACTAATATTGACCATCCATAGAGCGATTCTTTTGAGTCACTCAGTCAATGAATGATTCCTCAGTGAATCGTTCAGTAAATGTTCTGTCTGACAGTATTGTTATCGTTAACTAAAACTATTAAAAATCACTTTTGTTAATCGAAATAAAGCTGAAATAAAATTAAATACAAACATTAGATGAAAAACTCAAACTAAAAATGATGCTTTGGCAACTAACTGAAATAAAATAAGTTTAATTTGAAGCACCAAAATTACTCAAACTAAAATAAATAAAATAATTAATTAAAGCTAAATAGAAATAATAAAAAAAAACATTAAAAAAATAAATAAATAAAATAAAAACAGAAAATATACAAATAAACGCTAGTTCAAAACATTAATAAATAATATAATATTAATATTATATTATGCTAGGTGACTGTGGAGGTGTTTTTAGTTACTGTGAATGTTACAGTATGTCTCTAAAGCAGCGCAGCATGGCCTCGCCCCCTTTGCTGCCTTTTCCCGAGGGCGGGGATTATCTGGGTTCGTGATGTCACGAACCCGGGAAATAACTCGTTGTAGTCCCTACCAGCCGTTTTTGTAGGCATTAAACCGACAGAATTTTAAAAGACGATATCTCCATTTGCGTTGAACTTTCAGCTTTGTAACTTTGCAGATATTGTTTATGCTCAAACAGCAACATTACACACTAACTAACGTTAAAAAAGTGAAATCGCAATGAACCACCCCTTTAAACGATGTTTCACGTTTCAGTAGCTTCATCTGATTGTTGCTGAAGGGTCACCTGATCTCGTTGGGAATCTCCTCCTCCTCGTATTTGTTCTTGTTTCTCCAGTAGAAGAGCGTGACGAGCACCAGTAAAGAGCAGATGAGGAGCGCCAGAATGGCAGTGGCGATGGTTCCTGCGATCAGACCGACGCTCTGAGGCTGCGCTGTCACACATCAGAGACAGACAGACGGCTGTGAGGTCGCATACGAGACCGTGTGTGTGATTTAATGACACTAGGACTGTGCAGAACTACACATTTCAACCTGATGATTGCTGTGTGATCTCCTAACATCACTGTATGTGAGGGTGAATGTGGACAGAATCGCAGAATCCGGTCATATTTACTGTATAATGTGGAATGTCAGAATTTGGCAAAAAGAAAAACAAAACAGAATTTGGGGAAAAAATAAAAACAAATACCAGGGCCCTAAAAATGAATGTTTAGTGAAACTTTTAATAAATTGTTTTTAAATTGTAAGATTCACGATTTTAGTTAATTAGCCATGTTTTTTGATGACTGCTGTACGTGAATATTAAAACACAAAAGATTATTATCAAATACAGGTCTTCAGTACAACCTCATAATAAAGGTTCAGTTTAACTTAAAGACACTGTGACTGAAATATATCAGTATTGTACAGTAGAATATACTTCTCAAAGTAGTAGTAATAATAATAATAATAATAATAAAATTAAAGGTTCATTTTTAAAGGAATATCATAATTTTCTTCCATGCTTTAATTTGAACAGTAAAGCTGTTATGAAGCACGCTGTTTGTTTGGCAAAAAATAAAAGGAATTGTTACATTTTCAATTGATTACGTTTTATGCCTTCATTTGATTATGATCATTTTTAATAATAAATTTGTTTTATATCATAAAATGAATTATATCAACAAAAAAAAAAAAAATAT
>NW_015660885.1:661369-691158 GCF_001515625.1 Sinocyclocheilus rhinocerous
CACTGAAGACTGGAGTAATGATGCTGAAAATACAGCTTTGATCACAGAAATAAATTACAGTTTAATATATATTCACATAGAAAACAGTTATTTTAAATTGTAATAATATTTCACAATTTTACTGTTTTTACTGTATTTTTAATCAAATAAATGCAGCCTTGGTGAGCATTAGACACTTCTTTCACAAACATAAGTATAATGTAAATAGAGTGGTGATTCTGTAGCCGTGTTCTAAAGCGTGGCGTTCGGAGAGAGCGGGTCAGGTCACCTCACAGACACACACATGGTGGACCGGGAAGGGCAAAGGTCACGCCACAGCACGAGTCGAGAGCTGCGCATTTACCCGAGAACGTGAAGCAAAACGGGATTCCCACGGGCAGGGGTTTAGTACCTTGCATGGCATTGTGGGGCAGTTTGAGCACCGACTCCTGCTTCTCCCAGGCGTAGGTGGGTGTCGGGATGCCCTCGTCCGAACCACACAACAGCATCACGTCGTTACCAACATCCAGTGAACCCTGAATACGACAGGTCGGGATGGATGGAGGAACTGCAGGTGCAGAGAGAGAATAAAGATCAGCATCATATACCTGTGTGCTTCACATCAGCTGTCATAACGGGCAAAACAACCTTCAAAATAGCTTGTGTACCAGATTCTATGCTAAAAGTGTGATCCTGCGAGACAATGTCTATGTCTGAAGGTCACGTGACCAACATGGCAGATATCATGTCACTCAGATTGCATTCATGCATACTATATAGAACACACGGTTACACTTTATTTTAAGGTGTCCTTGTTACAGTGTAATTATACATTTAAGTACTGAGTAATATTAATTAACTACATGTGCTTACTATATGGTCAGGGTTAGGATTAAGGTTTGGCTTAGGGTTACTTGCATGTAATTATGCATAATTAATTGTTATTATAATAGTAAGTATATGTAACGTGTAACAAGGACACCTTAAAATAAAGTGTTTCCGAACACACTTTTGAAAGGTTGTGAAGCAAGTTATTAAATGTACTCAGGATGTTATTTCAGATCAGCTGAACTAAAACTAAAACTAAAGCTGCATTTAAAATAAATGAAACCAAAATAGTAATATTAAAAAAAAATTAATACATAAATGTTCTTTCTTTATACATTACAAATTATAAAGAAATAAAATATACTAGAAATTAAAATGAAAATATAAAACAAAAAACTAATTCAAAATATAAATAAAGACTATAATAGTAAATAAATAATACTGAATTAACACTAAAACTGAATAAAAAATAAATAAATAAATGAAACCTAAATCATATTTAATTGTAAACCGACAAGTTCATAACAAAATTACTAAGATTAAACAGAAATAAAAACTGAACAAATAAAATAAAAGCTAGTTAAAAATAAATATAAAAAACTATAATAACATATAAATAAAACTAAAATAACACTAAAACTAAATTAAACATAAAACACTAATATCATAAAAAAACTAATAAAATGACAAAAACACGTTTGAAAATTACAAAAACGATCTAAAATTAAAGTAAAAACTGACCTATTAACACCTTCACAACATAAACCTCTGCATTTATGCTTTATGATCATGCATGACGCTGTGTGCACTGTGGACTGTAAATACGACTATTAAATGCATATTTAACATTAAATAACTGTTTAATAAATGCAAGAAAGAGCACACATCTATTTATACAGCACAGACTGTTTCAAGCAGCTTCATGGGGAAAAGAACAAGAAAATATCAGTGTTAATATTGTCAAATTTCATTTTTATGAATTATATTTGATCCAGCTGAATTAAATGTGAAAAACATGAAGAGCTGTTTAAATTAAACAGACACAATTAATGACAAGTGTTAATTGTGCCATAGAAAAGTCACATTTATGAGAGGTTATTTTAGTATAATTTATATACTATTATAGCTTTTGTTAATATTTTGAATTAGATTTTATTTTTATATTTTCAATGTTCATTTTAATTTTACTTAATAAAGTTTTAGTTAATTTTATTATTTTTTTGTAGCGTGTTTGCCATTTTTATTTGTAAGTTTTATTTGTTTATTTATTTGTTTTTTTTTGTTTTAGTTCATCTGGTTTTAGTTATTTTAGTACTTCAATTTAAACTAAATAAAAATGAGAAATGTTGCCTTGGCAACTATCTAAAATAATGAAAGTTTGAGATTTTTTAAATATTTTTATTTTATTTCAGTTAATATTTATTTTATTTCAAGTAATGTTTTTTTTATTATTATGATTTTTGATTATGAATTTTAGATAACATTAATAACCCTGGACAAAGCAAGTTGTGTTATATTTTAAGGCAAATGTCTTTCTTTATTTTTTTAGAATAACATGCACTGACAAATCAGTCACAATAAGACCAGGAACATGAATTTAAAAAGAGTTATTTTGATGTTTGATGTTAAAAAGCCAGTGTAAACAGATATAAATAAGATGAAATAAGGATGCATTATATTCTCCAAATGATCAATTATTGAAAGCGTTTAATTATGCAGCATTATGAGGAAAGCTTTGGTCACTCTGAGCGTCAGCAGGTCCATCAGACGCTAAGAGCTGCTGGAATATTCAGCACTCACACACTCACTGAGAGTATAAAGCATTTTTAAAGGACTTTGATCTTTGTTAGAAGCCTCTGTGATCTGTCACATTAAAAGAAACCTGCTTCACAGTGTGTGTGTGTGTGTGTGTGTGTGTGAGAGAGAGAGATCATGGGAGGGTTTCAGTGGCCTTCAAGAGGCTCAATGATCACACACTCACACACACACACACACACACACACACAGTGTTTTGAGCAGCAGTAAATGATGCTCTCATGGATTCTGGGCTTCTTACACACAAATGAACAGGCAGCACTTCAGCTGAGATGAATCGAGACGAGCCCCGCAGCCAGTGTGTGTGTGTGTGTGTGTGTGTGTGTGTGATATGAGCTGTCTAATAGGAAACGATGGGAGTGATATATAGGTATAAATATGTCAGAAAAAGAAAAATGAGTGTTGCTCTAATGCATGTTATCAGCCACCTAATTCATCATAATGTCTCAATAGTGCACATTATGGATGAGGTCTTATTAGTGCTGTTTGCATCACTAGTGCTCACAGCAGCTCGCTAATATTTTCTGAATATAAATTGTTTCAACTGAGCAAAGACGACAGTGACCAATCACAAATCAGTATGCAAATGTGACAATGACATCATCACTGTCAGCTGAAGTAGTGCGATTTTGAAAGTGAATATTTTAATGCAAATAATTGGAAGATGTTCGGCTTTTCATTTCACAATTCAAACTTTTTTCTCGCAATTCTGAGATGTAAATTCAGAATTCTGACTTTTTTTCTTGCAATTCCGACTTTATATCTCTGAATCCTGACTTTTTTCCTCAGAATTTTGAGTTTAGGCTTTGCAATTCTGAGTTTATATCTGGCAATTCTGAGAAAAAAACATCAGAATTGCAAGATATAAATTCAGAATTAAGGTAAAAAGGTCTAAACTAAAAGTCTAACTAAAACTAAAACCGTAAAAAAATTTATTACTTCAAATAAATTAAACAATAAATAAAATAAATAATGCAATAAAAAAATTAAATCTTAAATTTATTTTATTTCATTTTAAAACTGAAATAAAAATGAATAACTATATAGACAACTAGTAAAAAAATAATAAAATACACAGCAAAATGACTGAAACTTTAAAATTAAAATTAAAATGAAAACAGAAAATATAAAAATAAAATAATTCAAAAATATTAATAAAAACTTTAAAAGTGTCTCAATGATACTAAAATAACACTGAAGAGCGAAAACTAAGCAGATTTCCTCCCGCTTGTTTGCAGTGAGATGAAAGGAGGTCATCATCTGTGTACAGATGGTCATCAGTGCTAAGAACAGACTTGGCTCCGGCCACATCATGAGCTGCCAATCATTAAGCCTAAGCCCCTCCCCTTAATGTCTCATCTGCCCCGCCCTCCATTCAGCGGTCAGACTTCTCTATGACTGCAATGTCTTCCCTGATTCAGTCACTTCATATGTGGAGAAACATGCATAAATGTGACAGAATAAAATATTATAAATATGCATAATAAAATATGCAAAATAGTTTTACTTGGAATAAATGCATGCACTAGCTGAGCTTGCAAATGAACAAAGGATTTGGCGCTGAACCTGTACACACACGTACATCTGCTGTATGTCTTAATCTGCCGCTGAATGCAGAAGATTACGGCAAACACAGACGGACGTGAAGAGTTCGTGTTCTGATCAGAAGCAGGTCAGACTGGTTGATAGCATGTGTCTTTATGATAAGCTCAACATATGCTAAAGACACGGAGGCATAAATCCCTCACCTATATGAAGCGCTGAGCATGCTGGGATACAGCCGACATACAAGTGAAACTAGAAAATAACTGCAAAAAATCCACATATGCACTGCAGTTGCATTCATATTGTTGTCACATGACTTTGTTTATGGGAATAAATATTGATTAATTTAAATTTTAATCCAATTTTGCATAACATTTTTAAATTTTTGAGACGAGTCGAAAGGGAACCGTTAAAACACATTTTCACTCTTCACACTGGAATGGATGGTCATGTTGAGTGCAGTGCATTGTGGGATACAGTATTGCAGTGTTACATACTGCAGATGCAGTAATTATTAGCATGCATTACTCATAAAGCCATTAAAAAACATTTGCAGTAATTGAAATAAAGCTAAATTAAAAATAAAATATAAATATATTAGATGAAAAACTTAAACTGGAAGAACGTCTCGGTTACGTATGTAACCCTCGTTCCCTGAAGGAGGGAACGGAGACGTCACGTTGGATGACCGACGAATTGGGATCTCGCTTAGAGGGACCAATCTACTTCGAGTGTAAACTAAACGAGCCAGTGCACATTGGCATGCGAAATGTGCATTGGCTCGTTTAGTTTACACTCGAAGTATATTGGTCCCTCTAAGCGAGATCCCAATTCGTCGGTCATCCGACGTGACGTCGAGAGTGACCGACTGAAAGGGAACTTAAACATCAAAATAAATAAATAAATAAATAAAAATGAGAAATGTTTCCTTGGCAACTATCTGAAATAAATATGTTTAAGCACTAAAATGACTAAAATGGCAATACAAATAAATTATTGATAATAGTAATATTAAAAAAAATATATATATTTATATTAAAAATACTTATATTAAGAACATAAGAAAATTACTAAAACTTTAACTTTAAAATTAAAGCTAAAATTATAACAATAAAAGAGAATTCAAAATATGATTTAATATTATAATAGTACATAAATAATAATAAAATAACACTGTTTAGTGTTATGCTAATTAGATAATAGTGTAAACTGATGAAGTGGACTAAAAATAAAAGCTGAAAAGCTGAAAAAATAAATAAAAACAAATCTCAGAAAAACATTACTAAAACTTAAACCAATAAAGTGGACTAGAAATAAAATCTGAAAAGCTGAAAAAAATAAAAAAAAATAAATCACATAATATTACAAAAAAATTAAACAGATGAAATGGACTAGAAATTAAAATCTGAAAAGCTGAATTAAAAAAAAAAAAATCACACGAAATTATTTAAAAAAACGGATGAAGTGTGCTAGAAATAACATAAAATCTGAAAATCCGAATAAAATAAAAACAATTCACATTACAAAATTACTGAAACTTAAACTGATGAAGTGGACTAGAAATAAAATAAATAAAAAAATTGAAAATAATAATTCAAAATGTTAATAAATACTACATTACTATAGTATATAAATAATACTAAAATAACACTGTTTAGCACCAAATTCTCTGAAAAAAAATGGTAATGAGACAATAGTGTAAACTGATGAAGTTGATTAGAAACACAATAATGTCTTTTGAATTTTTTAGACAGCGTGTGCATATGTGGTTGTATATTTATGGCATGTGTGTGTGTGTGTGTGTGTGTTTTGTGCTTGTGTAACGAGCAGCTGTTGTGTCCTGGCCTGTGCAGCTCTGGGCTAATTAGTGCAGAAGATTCGTTTGTTGTGCGTGTTATATTGAAACACTTGGAGGCAGGTGTGTCAGTGTGTGAGTGTGTGTGTGTGTGAGCGCGTTTAGGTCACATACAGAGTTACAGACGGTAAGTGTATGTGCATGTGTGTGTGTTCAGGTTATCTTCACAGAGTTAAACACAGGTAAGTGTGTGTGTGTGTGTGTGTGTGTGTGTTTAGTTTATCTTCACAGAGTAACTATTACAAGTAGAAGGTGACTTTTCAGGACATTACCCCATGTCCTCACTTTTCAAAACGCTTATAAATCACACAGAATGGAGTGTATTGAAAATCTGAAATAGCAGAAAGTTTCCTGTGAGGGGTAGGTTTAGGGGTAGGGTTGGTGTAGGGCAATAGAATATACGGTCTGTACAGTAGAAAAACCATTACGCCTATGGGATGTCCCCACTTTTCACAAAAACAAACCTCTGTGTGTGTGAGTGTGTGTGTATGTGTGTGAGTGAGTGTGTGTGTGTGTGTTCAGGTTATCTTCACAGAGTTAAACACAGGTAAGTGTGTGTGTGTGTGTGTGAGTGTGTTCGCGTTATCTTCACAGAGTTAAACACAGGTAAGTGTGTGTGTGTGTGTTCAGGTTATCTTCACAGAGTTACAGGTAAGTGTGTGTGTGAGTGTGTGTGTTCAGGTTATCTTCACAGAGTTAAACACAGGTAAGTGTGTGTGTTCAGGTTATCTTCACAGAGTTACAGGTAAGAGTTTGTGATTATGTGTGTGTGTGAGTGTTCAGGTTATCTTCACAGAGTTAAACACAGGTAAGTGTGTGTGTGTGTGTGTGTGTGTAAGTGTGTGTGTGTGTGTGGGCAGCAGGTGAATGGGGTTTGGCCTGCAGTCATTTATGAAAATAAATCAGACGGAATTAAAAGACGAGGCAATAAACCTGCGCTCTGCGTTTGAAGCCTTACAAAAGCCCACACTGCTCATGTCTGAGGCCGGACCACACGCGTGTGCTTTAACTTGTGTGCATTACCCAGAGGGCAGTGCGCAGATGTGTGTGTGTGGACAGTACAGGTAAAGAAAACAGGAAGGGCACGACATCAGGAAGAGTTTGCATGTGAACTTCAATGCATCTCTAACTGACCCAAGAGTGTGTTACAGCAGAGATTTTCCCAGCTAACAGAAACACAGCCTAGGAATGTTTTGCTAACGTACCCATTTCAAAACATCCAGTTTTTTAAAATCAAACATTTAGGGAACATTCCATTTGATCAAACTGTGTGTCCCAACCAGACACGATGCGATAAAAAGTATCTTTTCCATGTAGTTTTTGTCCTAACCACCCGCGAGAGCGACACGTGACAATAAGCGACACAAGATTCAATTTTAGGAACGGTTTTTATTTTCTGCAACATCTCGGCAGGAACAACATACAAAATATGACAGAGATAATCTTAGGTAATGATTATGTGCTTTATTCAATGTTAAAAGCGTCTAATGTGAGTTTGAATATTATTTTGCGTTATCTTTATAGCCATAGTGAAAGCAACAATAGATATTTTAAGTGGATTTAACTCCGTAAAACATCGTGTCTCCACTCCATAAGTGGAGACACGATGTGAGTTAATGTAGCTTTCTGATGCTGCATTTTAGGGCTGTGCGATTAATCGAAATCGTCATAAAACCGCAATTTGAGCTTGCGCGATTTCTAAATCGCTTTATAGCACGATTTTCCTCGCCCCCGACCTCCCGCAGTATGCTATCCGAACCAATCAGAATACAGCGCGCCTAAATGGAGCACGAGAACAGAACAGACCGGGCGGGCATACAAACGTAACGCCAGGTTCACACACTCCGTCTGTGGTGCGTATTTTATGGTTGGGAATCGTGCTGCTTTCCCCCATCTTTCAGCTCATTTTGCTTGATAACGGTCTAACACATCACGGCTTAACCCCCCCCGTTCCTCATTTCTTACTCATTATGCTGAAGTTACTCCATGTTCATCATGTTTACTCTCTCTGTTTTGCATTTTCACAGCCTCCAGAGAAGTACCTCCTCCCTGAGGTTAACATAAATGACTATGGGAAGAAGTGTGTGGTAATAGACTTGGATGAGACTCTGGTGCACAGCTCATTTAAGGTAATTCATAAATGATTGCCTGTTGAAACTAGTTCAGATCTTTTTCAGCTATTTCCCAAACAAAAACAACCAGGGATGAACTACAGATGCAATGTAACTGTGACTTCTATCTGTAATTTGCTCGGTGACACTGACCCACTGTGACCTATTTTGTGTCCGGGATGTATGTGCATGCGGGCAGAGCTTCCTGTGACGGCCCGGTCAGGGCTCATTTGTCTCTGCTGCTAGTAGGAGGAGAGTTGAAGAGCAACACTAATTGTGAAACTCAGTATTGAGCTTTTCAGCAATTTGATCTGTGAATGAAGCTCAGACATTTAGTCTGGGGCAGGGTTTTTATAGTTAAATAAAACTGAAACTAAAAATTAAAACCATTAAAATATTTTGTTAATTGAAATAAAATAAAATAAACTTTCGTTTCAGCTTGTTGCCAAGGGAGAATTTCTCATTTTAATGAACTTCATACCTAAAATGTAAACAGAAATAACATTTAAGAAAAACTATATAGACATAAAAAACAAAAACTATTAAAAATGACAAACACACAACAAAATTACTAAAGGATTAACTAAAATTAAAATGAAAACAAACTATAAAAGTAAAAACTGTATCAAAATATCAATAAAACTATAATAGTATCTGAGTGATACTAAAATAACACTGGTATGGGGTAGTTTGTTTATAAATGAGAGTTTCAACCCTTTAAAGCCTATTGTATCATATTTAATACACAAAATATTAAGGCCTCTAAATTAGGGCTGTGCGATTAATCGAAATCGTCATAAAATCGCGATTTGAGCTTGCGCGATTTCTAAATCGCTTTATAGCACGATTTTCCGCGCCCCCGACCTCCCGCAGTATGCTATCCGAACCAATCAGAATGCAGCGCGCCTAAATGGAGCACGACACAGGCACAAGTCTATTTCTGCTGTGCTGCATGTGCTGAATTAAAGTGACAGCGCATTATTCGCGGTAAAAATTAACATGGATTGACACGGAAATTTAGTAATTACACCATAAATGCATATAATTAAAGTCTACTGTTTCACAGTCAACACATGGCTTTTTGGCTAGATTTAAAACAAGGAAAAGTGAACTTTTAGATAAGGCAATAATAGATGGCACTCGTGGTGGTAGTTAAACAAAGGTATATTTATTGCGTTTAAACGTGAATATGTCTATGAAAGATTGTATTACTGTACTGTGATAAAAGAGAATCACAATGCTGAAAAAGCATTTTCAGAAACAACGTTTGGATTTGAAATCAAAATAATGGATAAGTGTTGTGTTTGTGGTAAACAGCCGCGGATCAGGAGCGGACTGCAAACGCGTCCTGTGCGAAAGCAAAATGAGTCCGTGCTGCTTCTGCACCGCATACACATACTGTATACGCACTGCAGACGGAGTACGTGTGAACTTGGCGCAACAAATCTAGTTCAACATCTGAGGCAACGCCACAAAGAGCTTTATGACCAATGCATGGCAAAAAAAATCCCTGGACACGGGATTTGTTTTTTTTCTGCCATATGTCAATTCTAGAGACATTTTGTTACACCTTTACTTAGTGATTATTTTGCCTTATGTCTGTTCTAGAGACATGTTACAGCTTTTTGATAAAGCTATAATTGGTTTTCTTTTGGAAATATGTTTCAAATTCACACTGAATGCATTAATGACTGTAAAGCATGTCTGTGTGTGTCAAAATCGTGATTAAAATCGAAATCGCAAAATTGATCAAAGAAATCGCGATAGGTTCTTTTTTGTCCATATCGCACAGCCCTACTGCATTTGAATTTTCATGCCACATTATTTGAAATTAGCGCGGGCCAACTTTTTTCTCTCAGGGGCCGGATGTGGCCCCCGGGCCGCCTATTGAGGAACCCTGCTTTAGAATGTTCACTGAACGTTCAGAAACAAGTAGTTAATTAAAAAAACAAAAACATTTAGAAAAACTTCCATGAACGACATATAAATAATGTTTTTGTGCTAACGTTTTGAGAGCATCATTCAAGACCAGATACTTTGAATGAGCATTCTATTATCATTACTGGAAGAACATCTGTTCATAACTATGAGAGAAACTTAGGAGAACGATGCCAAACCTAACAATGGCTAGTGACAGAGAAACTTTACCGGCCATAAATACTTTTTACCAGACATGAAACTGTATGTGTATTAGTTCCTTAAAAACAGGAAAAACAATTGCAATTTTTTAAAATTTTAGTACTATTTATTTATTTAAAATATGAATATTAAATACATATAGTGATATTTCTTTATTTTTTGTTAAATTTTTATAATTTGATTAACTAATAATAATAATAATTATTATTATATTAAAAATATAGAATTACTTATTATATTACTAGTTAATAATAATAATTATATTATTATTATTATTAATCAAATTATAAAAATAAAGTATTTAATAATAATACTTTTAACTTATATAATAATAATAATTTATATAATAATAATAATAATGTTATTTGTAATATATTTTTTAAATTGTTATTATTATTATTAAATTTAACATATTCTCAGACATTATTAGAATTAATAAAAAAAAAGTTACTGGCCAAGTGGCGAGTAACACTCTTTCGTATACTCACCAGCGCAAATTTTTCCTCACATTTGGTGCTTGGTGAGTGTTAATTTGAGGCGTTGTGTGATTATATCGGCTATGTTAAAAAGCTTGCTGATCCGATCAGATTTGAGCGCTGTTTATTCGTGCTAACTGAGGTGCTCAGGTGTGAATTCTTGATCTTTAATCTGCTCTAGCTCTGAATAACTACAACAGCAAACACGTGATGTACGAAACCGCTTGCGGAGCTGTTCTCAAATTAGCTTTCAGAAAAATAAAGAAAAAGCTACAAACAACACTGCAGTTTTCCTCGTGTGTAAATGACCGTTCTCAACGAGGTAAGTCTCATTAGTCTGATACTAATGAACGTGCCGCTTGATTATATTCTAATATAGCAAGCATAAACAAACAATCGTTAGAACGGCCTGCGAAAATAATTACGGCTGTTTTCTGGTGCCGTGACCCGGGTTTGCAGTTTCTCTTGATCTTATTTATTTATTTGCCATTTCTGTATATATAGTCCAGCAGTAAACATGGGAATGTTTGTGGAGGGCTGCTGGTCATTCTGGTGTGTGTTTACGGGGCGCTGAACTGCATCCGTGCACAAAGTCAGATGAAGGTCACGTTTTAAGTAAATGAATCACTGGCTCTGTCTCAGCATCCGACCGACACGCTCATGATTTCTGCCCTTCTCTTCAGCTTTCTCAGTCTGTTAATGAACACAGGGAAGGTGCAAAATCTCAACAGGAAGTCTACAGTCACATGCTGTCTTCAAAGAGAGACTTGAGAGGGAAAAAACAAATGTACTAAAAGTGGAAACCATGAAATATGAAACGTGAAAAACACTGTGTTAACACTCCATCAACACCGCAAGCAACAAAAATACATCATTCCCATTCAAATCAATGAAGGTGTCTATTCTTGAACTTGCATTTAAGCAAATGAATGTGTTAAAAAGAAAGATTCCTCATAATATCATTGCTCATTTTTCATTTTCCAATTAACCCTACCAATGCATAAAAAATGCATGGTTTTTAGTAAAACAGATATATATATAAGAGATATATCCATTTAAAAAAATAGCAACACATTTGCGTTCCGGATATTAAATATGGCTTTACGCATGATGTTATTTAGACCTTTTGTACATCTATGGAGTTAGATTAGTCTCAAGAATACTTTTGCAAATTATATTTAGCCTATTTCCTATATATCACAAACTTTTAGGACTGAATTTCACTCCACCGCCACATATCGATGAACCACTGCAGCATGAAAAATCAATCTTTTTCATCTGAAAGTCCAAGTTTATGCAAGTAAAATTAATGTATTTTGTTTGAAAATATTTCAGAGTAATATTGTTGTTTTGTCAGAAAATGAATATTTAGGTTTCATAAAGTTTTTGAGCCATCAAGAGTTATAAGCTCAAAAGAATTTAATTAAATAAAGTCAATGGTAATTCTCAGTTTATATGTTCCTATAAATTTCACACAATGATATATTCAAATAAAATTTCTCACAAATATTCATAATATGTTTTTCTTGCATTACACCAATTTTGAAAAAAATTCTAAATTTTTTAATGATCAAAATGGGAGGTTAATATAGTAAAAAAACATGATAACACTGTAAAACATTGAAATCTTTGCACATTCATATGTTGCTAAGAAGTTATTAATCAGATGCAATATGGTTCTAGCTGAAAAAATATTAAGTTATGAAGCTTACATACCACCAGGTCAAAAAAGTTGCATGCAGACTGAAAATACATTGGTCGGGTTAATCTTTATGGATATGATCAAGCACTTTCCTGAATTGTTTCCTGCTGAATATTGTTGCACCCCAAAATACAGCACATTGCATGTAAGTGTGGTTAAGATGAATACATCTGTGTGTGGTTTGGTTTATCACCTGCTCTGGCTGGTTGGCGTTGGCCAGCGGCGTGACCATCCATATGATGTAGACATTATTGAGCGCGGCGCTGGTGGTGAACGTACAGGGCAGGACGGCTGCTTGACCTCTGGCCACCTGAACGCTGCTCTGACTCACCGTCACTTCCAGCGCACACACACACACTGAGGAGAAAACACACACTGATGGTGTGATTAGGTCAAACACAATCACATGTAAAATGATACACTCATGGCTTATGCTTGCATGAGCTAAACGCATTAAACTTCTTCAACTGGGTTACGTCCTCAGAGGTCTGTGGGTGTTATCTGAACTCTTTAATGCTATTTATGGTTATATTGTTTATTTTAAGAACATCCTCATTCATGAATTTGATTGGCTTAGCATGTGTATGAACAGCACAATGCCTCTAATCATTAATTTAGTGTAAAAATGCATTAAAACAAGCAGTCTGCTCAAACAATGAGTCAAGACATTGTAGCTGATATCACTGTTCATTTGTCACAATGGAAATAGGTCACATCAGTTCTTACCTTTGAAATAAAAACAATAAATGCAAATAACAAAATATTTTGCACTTTTAATGTAATGTAAGAATGCATTTAAAAATGCAGTCTGCTCAAACAATCAAGTCAATAAACATGTTAAAATTGTAGCTGATATGGCTGTTCATTTGTCACAATGTAAATGGAAGATCACACCAATTATAAAAAATAAAAAAAATAAATAGAAAAAATAATAAATATAATAAAACAACTGCAAACAAAAGATATTTTCCATTTTTTATTTAATTTTAAAATGCATTAAATAAAGTCTGCTCAAACAACGAGTCAAGAAAGCTGACGTTGCTTACAGTTCATTTCTTACACTGGAAGGTCGGATCAAGTGCACTGCATTGTGGGATACAGTATCTCACACAGTGTGCTCTGTTGCAAATGGCATATTTTGGCAAACGTAGAAGGTCATCTGGGTATTTTTTTCATGCATACAGAAAATGTGCATGATGTGCACACTGCATACTACAGAAATAGTCCTAGTATTATTTTCCATATATAGCCACAGTGATCTTCATCCGGTGAGAAGTGCTGCATTCTGCAGTGTGTGTGAGTGCGTTTCTACCCCATTTCTCCAGAGAAAAACACAATCCGTCTCTCTGCGGGCTGCCGGGAGTAAAAGAGCACTCTGACACCTGCTTAGTGTGTTTCTGTATTTATGGAGAGAAGCTCCCGTCTCCATCACTCGCCTTTAATTGGGAAAATCACCTTGCTCGGCCCGGAGTCTCCTGCAGTGGTTTGGGAGAGAGCAGCGCTCCGCTCCTTCAGTCTACTAATGCCAACACATGCAGGAGAGTCCCACCCCAGAGAGAGAGAAAGGAGGGAAGGAGGTGGATCTGTCATCTCATTCTTCTGAGCTCTAAACGGCCCCCAATCTCTCTCTCTCTCTCTCTCTCTCTCTCTCTCTCTCTCTAATAAATATAAATAAGATATAAAACAATACATAAGATATAAAATAAGAATATATATATATATATAATTCTGCTTCTGATAATCTTATTTTATAAATAATGTGACTATCGTGTTCACCGTTTGTTTGAATACATGTCATTAACTAACTGCTTGAAGCTGCTTTGCAATGATTTGTATTGTGAAAAGTGCGATACAAATAAATATGAATTGAATTGAATTTGATGGGCACTTTATTACTGTGACACATGGAGGAGTTCATCTGAACGAATCACATGCAATTAAACAGAAAAAAGACAGATTACAGCCAAATAATTGATATTTATGAGATTAAGAAATTTTACATTGCTAATTAATTTAGTTTTACATAACGTTAATCACACGGTCTGGGAATAAATGAGAGAGGAAGGAAGTGACTGTGAGGAGCCACTGGAAAAACAGAATAAAACTACTAATTAATATTTCACAAACAAACAAATTGAGTCTGCCTCAGAACACACACACACACACACACACAGACACAGACACACACAGACACACACACTCACTCACATAGACACACACAAACACACACACACACTCACTCACACACACACACACACACACAGACACACACAGACTCTCATATACACACACACAAACACACACACACACTCACTCACTCACATACACACACACACTCACTCACATACACACACACACTCACTCACATACACACACACACACACACAGACACACACAGACTCTCATATACACACACACAAACACACACACACACTCACTCACATACACACACAAACGCAAACACACACACGCACGCACGCACACACACACACACACTTCAAAGCTCTGGGTTTGTGTACATTTCCTGCTACATATGATCACCTGAGGAAAACACACACCTACAGATGAGCACAAACGGACCAAACCTCTTCTGAACAAACCCAAATGTCCTCCTCATGTTCTGAGGTCTGAGAGATCACCGCACACTTTTAATACCTCAAAAACTCAAATCATTTCCATTGAAGATCATCAGTTTGATGCTTCACGACTTTCCTGATCTTATGAGAATTGAATAAAAATGTAAAATATAATAAGATATAAAACAAGAATTATTGTAAATATAAATAAAATAGAAAACAGAATAAATAAGACATAAAATAAGAAAAATAAAAATAAAATGTAAAATATAATAAGATATTGATTAAAATAAGATGTAAAAAATAATATAAATAAGATATAAAACAGAACAAATATAAATAAAATGCAAAATAGAATAAAAAGTAATAATAAGAATAAATATAAATAAGATATAAAACAGAATAAATAAGATATAAAACAAGAATAAATGCAATGAACAATTGCATGTCATGATTCTCTAACTGGCCTGTAATCTGTAGAAATGCTCTCATGCTATCATGTTGTCTTGTAAGTTTCGAGGAAAATTATTTTAATAAATTCAGAAGAACTTAGTAAAATTATTTAAAGGCTAAATAACAGGTTAATTTCATTTATTTTTTAAATAAATAACAGGTTAATTTCATTTTGCCCATTTTCAGACATCGATCATTGATTTAAATGAAGACAGTAAAGTGAATCTGAACAGAACATAAAAAAATTCTGCACATACTGAAAATAAATAATCAAAGCATGCTGGGCTTCTTCTGTAATGGCACCGTTTGCCCTGGACGACATTAGAGACAGACTGAAGTGTGTGTGTGTGTGTATTAAAGGCTGAACTGATCCAAAGTCACAGACAGATGGAAACGCCACGATCGGTGTTTCTTTCATATCAGTTCACACGTCCTGAACAAACACAGCACACCTTTAATCAAAGCTCTGATGCGCATGAAATAAACAACAGACCCATCAACCTGCATATTAATGCATCTAGATAAATCATCATCATTGTGACAGCTGAGTGTGTTTGTGTTTAATATCTCACCGCCCAAATGAGACTCTTTAAAATTGTGGAAGCAAATGATACTGTTTCATACAGGTTTCCTGAAACCCTCTACGCCATCAGTAGGGATGGGTATCGTTAAGGTTTTAACGGTATTACTACTCTTCGCTTAATAAAGCAGCCACAGGCGTAAAGTGTAAGCAGATGTTTGAATGTTTAGTTCTCTCTTCTATCATAATTAAACAGGGCTTTCATGTTGCGCGTGCTGAAGCTCCTCCGCGTGGGTGCGATCTCGCTTCTGAATTGCGAATAGCAAAAATGCATCATAGACAAATGTTTGAAAAACAGCTGGCGACTCTGGTGAGATAGAATTTGCAAGATAATGTATATATAGCAATAATAAATGTATGTGTGTTTTATTAATTTCTCCAGTACCGATAGCAGAACCGTTAACGTCAGAGCTTATCGATACTCCGGTCTTTCATAATTTAGCCCCGGGACCGATTAAATACCGAGTTTCGGTACCCATCCCTAGCCATCAGTCAGTCAAAGAGATAGTCCCGCCTCCAAACTCACTCCATTGGTTGAGACAGAAGTTGACATTTTTAGCTTTAAAACACTTTAACTTAGACATATTAAGAAGTTATGCTCAATATTTAGTGACTTTATGTGCCTTAAAAAATCTAAATGGTCTAAAAAATTATACTGCTTCATAAAAACTATGAACCTTTTAAAAAAGAGAATGTAAAGATGGAAGTGATACTGTATACCTCCTGCTCCCTTCAGAGGGTCGCTGGCACATATCACACACACACACACACACAGTCCATGTTTACAGGATGCTGGTCATAGCAAGAAGCCACCTGCTCACTTTGTATCATGAAGAGGAAAGAAAAAATTGGACAAAACCAACAGAACAACATGAACAACACAATGAAAATGACGGCTGTGTCTCAAAACTAGGCGAGTTGCCTTATTAGGCATCATTTTTAGGCATTTAAAGGGCTTTTCACACTTCACATGAATCCTGAGTTGCCAGATTTCAACATTTCACACTGTTTTTTTTTTTTAAATAAATGAATACTTTTATTCACCAAGGACGCATTAAATTGATCAAAAGTGACAGTAAAGACATTTATAATGTTATAAAAGATTTCTATTTCAAATAAATGCTGTTCATTTGAACTTTCTACTCATCTGTGAATCCTGAAAAATAAAATGTATCACAGTCTCCACAAAAATATTGGGCAAAACAACTGTTTTCAACATTGATAATAATCATAAATGTTTCTTGAGCAGCAAATCAGCATATTAGAATGATTTCTGAAGATCATGTGACACTGAAGACTGGAGTAATGATGCTGAAAATACAGCTTTGATCATAGGAATAAATTACATTTTAACAGATATTCACATAGAAAACTGTTATTTTAAATTGTAATATTTCACTATTTTTACTGTAGTTTTGATCAAATAAATGCAGCCTTGGTGAGCAGAAGGGACTTCTTTCAAAAGAATGAAAAAATCTTCCAAACCCAAACTTCTGAACTCAGGTGTATATTTTTATATTTGCACACTCACACTCGGTCAGTCTCGGATAACACTGAATGCAGCATTTGGAACTCGCCCATGATTCCGAAAAATGTTGCCTAGGCAGGCAGCTCCGTTTAATCAGTCAGTGAAGCAGGAAATTATGTCATACTGTAAGTAAAGGTCAGTTGAGAACGGTGAAGTTCAGTCTGTACCTGCTCTGCACAATTCCACTACAGCAAAAACAGATTCAAAGGTTATTCTTACACCTTTCCTTCAGTCGGCTAAAACGGGCAAAGCTTCATCAGTCCCTCCCACTCCTCTGTTAAAAATAATCTGATCTGAGATCAGTTTAGCTCAGTGTTTAACACAGTGCCATTAAAGACAAAATAAAGTCACACGCTCCGCCCAGTGTGACGCTTTCTCTCTGTGGACACAAAATAAAAGATCAACCGATAATCGGTTTTACCAATATATTTCTCCAATATTCATTTTTCAGATCGGTTTTGTTTATCGGATCCACCAATAAAAGAACGCATGCAAGACTTATTCCTGGATTTACGCTCAACACTCAATACGCTACAGTTTTCTTTACTTATTAGCATAATAAAAAATAATTTAAAAATTTAAACCTTGTTTTAAACTAAAACAAAAGGTTACCTATTGTTATTTTTTATAGTTTAATCTTTTTTTTAATATAAAACTGTAATATAAAGTTAATATTATTGTTGCTTTTTTATAGTTTAATCTTTTTTATAAAATGGTAACATACAGTATTGTTAATATTACTGTTGCTTTCTTACAGTTTATTTTTTTTTGTAAAACTGTAAAATATTGTTACTATGATTGTTGTTGCTATAAAAACATGCTATGGTTTTACTGTTGAGATACAAAGATGAAATAGAACCAAAAAAAAAGTAAAAAATGAAATATCGGTTCTACATATCGGTTATCGGTTTCAACTCAAATCAATATTTTGTGTCTAAATATTTACTTATAAAACTGTAATATAAAGTTTATATTATTGTTGCTTTTTTATAGTTTAATCTTTTTTCATAAAACTGTAAAATATTGTTGCTTTCTTATAGTTAAAAAATAAAACTGTAAAATATTGTTAATATGATTGTTGCTTTTTATAGTTTAATCTTTTTTTATAAAATGGTAACATTGTTATTATTGTTGCTTTTTTATAGTTTAATATTTTTTATAAAATGGTAACATACAGTATTGTTAATATTACTGTTGCTTTCTTACAGTTTATTTTTTTTTGTAAAACTGTAAAATATTGTTACTATGATTGTTGTTGCTATAAAAACATGCTATGGTTTTACTGTTGAGATACAAAGATGAAATAGAACCAAAAAAAAAGTAAAAAATGAAATATCGGTTCTACATATCGGTTATCGGTTTCAACTCAAATCAATATTTTGTGTCTAAATATTTACTTATGTGGCAAGTAACCATGTAATAAGCGTAATAATGTACAACTAGCCGGTTGTTACTGCAGAATATCGCTTCGCGTCAGGGGTTATTCTGCGATAACAACCAGCATGATGTACATTATCCCTTACTTGTATCTTTTTAGTATCAGAGATCTCAATATGATCTCAAACATTTCTCATCAAACTCTCCTAAGGTTGAATGACGCTCATTTTAACGTTCATTTTATTCCTCTTATTGTCTAACTGTAACATCTATTGAGTCTGTTTTAGTTAAAGTTGATTGCCGATATCCGATATGCTGATATTTTTCAACTTATTCTGGCCGATAGCTGATGCTGATTTCAAGCCATTATCGGCCGATTCCGATAGCGTTCCGATAATACCATGCATCCCTATACTAAAAATGTACTTACAATGAAATCTAACTGAGAACTCCACTGCGTCTCAGCGTCTGAGCGCTAGTGTCTGGCTGCATTTACACTGGCACAAAAAATCTGATTTTTTGCTCACATCTGACACAGATCGGAATTTGTTGCACACGTGTAAACACAAAAATCTGCACAAGATCTGATTTTTTTGCATCCGATCTGAGCCACTTCCAAATGTGGTTTTAAATCAGATACATATCCGATAGCTGGACATCCGACCTACGTCTAAACACACATATCCGATTCCCCGCAGAACTCCCAGTGCGAGGGTGACACGTTTGCCCATAAAGATTGTGTTTTAATGCCGGTGTGCTGTTTGCGCATTTTATTGAGATGGAAAATTTATATAGGTAAGAAATTGTACATTAAGGAGCTGGTTTTCAACCCCTGCCCCGTGAATTTTATAAATACAGCTAAAAGCTACATTATATTTCTCAGCAATGAGGTGATAACTTAGCAGTTTTTGTAATTAAACCAACAAGCTTCACTTTCGCTCGCGCATTCTCTTTCTCTCTCTGCTGGCAAATAATAATGGCCACTCGACGTGAATTATATAAATAATTTTAATAGCACGGCCATTCAAAACCCGAGGGTCTACCATGTGCATAGTATTGCAATAACTGCAGACAATCCTTTTGGGTGGGAATTAATTTAAACACAGACATCGGATACCAGTGATACCAGTCGTGAATGTAAACAGGCAGGTCAAAAGATCGGATCTGTGCATTAAGACTTGCAGTGTAAATAGTGTAAATGCTATTTTTACTGTAGTTTTGATCAAATAAATGCAGCCTTGGTGAGCAGAAGGGACTTCTTTCAAAAGAATGAAAAAATCTTCCAAACCCAAACTTCTGAACTCAGGTGTATATTTTTATATTTGCACACTCACACTCGGTCAGTCTCGGATAACACTGAATGCAGCATTTGGAACTCGCCCATGATTCCGAAAACTGTTGCCTAGGCAGGCAGCTCCGTTTAATCAGTCAGTGAAGCAGGAAATTATGTCATACTGTAAGTAAAGGTCAGTTGAGAACGGTGAAGTTCAGTCTGTACCTGCTCTGCACAATTCCACTACAGCAAAAACAGATTCAAAGGTTATTCTTACACCTTTCCTTCAGTCGGCTAAAACGGGCAAAGCTTCATCAGTCCCTCCCACTCCTCTGTTAAAAATAATCTGATCTGAGATCAGTTTAGCTCAGTGTTTAACACAGTGCCATTAAAGACAAAATAAAGTCACACGCTCCGCCCAGTGTGACGCTTTCTCTCTGTGGACACAAAATAAAAGATCAACCGATAATCGGTTTTACCAATATATTTCTCCAATATTCATTTTTCAGATCGGTTTTGTTTATCGGATCCACCAATAAAAGAACGCATGCAAGACTTATTCCTGGATTTACGCTCAACACTCAATACGCTACAGTTTTCTTTACTTATTAGCATAATAAAAAATAATTTAAAAATTTAAACCTTGTTTTAAACTAAAACAAAAGGTTACCTATTGTTATTTTTTATAGTTTAATCTTTTTTTTAATATAAAACTGTAATATAAAGTTAATATTATTGTTGCTTTTTTATAGTTTAATATTTTTTATAAAATGGTAACATACAGTATTGTTAATATTACTGTTGCTTTCTTACAGTTTATTTTTTTTTGTAAAACTGTAAAATATTGTTACTATGATTGTTGTTGCTATAAAAACATGCTATGGTTTTACTGTTGAGATACAAAGATGAAATAGAACCAAAAAAAAAGTAAAAAATGAAATATCGGTTCTACATATCGGTTATCGGTTTCAACTCAAATCAATATTTTGTGTCTAAATATTTACTTATGTGGCAAGTAACCATGTAATAAGCGTAATAATGTACAACTAGCCGGTTGTTACTGCAGAATATCGCTTCGCGTCAGGGGTTATTCTGCGATAACAACCAGCATGATGTACATTATCCCTTACTTGTATCTTTTTAGTATCAGAGATCTCAATATGATCTCAAACATTTCTCATCAAACTCTCCTAAGGTTGAATGACGCTCATTTTAACGTTCATTTTATTCCTCTTATTGTCTAACTGTAACATCTATTGAGTCTGTTTTAGTTAAAGTTGATTGCCGATATCCGATATGCTGATATTTTTCAACTTATTCTGGCCGATAGCTGATGCTGATTTCAAGCCATTATCGGCCGATTCCGATAGCGTTCCGATAATACCATGCATCCCTATACTAAAAATGTACTTACAATGAAATCTAACTGAGAACTCCACTGCGTCTCAGCGTCTGAGCGCTAGTGTCTGGCTGCATTTACACTGGCACAAAAAATCTGATTTTTTGCTCACATCTGACACAGATCGGAATTTGTTGCACACGTGTAAACACAAAAATCTGCACAAGATCTGATTTTTTTGCATCCGATCTGAGCCACTTCCAAATGTGGTTTTAAATCAGATACATATCCGATAGCTGGACATCCGACCTACGTCTAAACACACATATCCGATTCCCCGCAGAACTCCCAATGCGAGGGTGACACGTTTGCCCATAAAGATTGTGTTTTAATGCCGGTGTGCTGTTTGCGCATTTTATTGAGATGGAAAATTTATATAGGTAAGAAATTGTACATTAAGGAGCTGGTTTTCAACCCCTGCCCCGTGAATTTTATAAATACAGCTAAAAGCTACATTATATTTCTCAGCAATGAGGTGATAACTTAGCAGTTTTTGTAATTAAACCAACAAGCTTCACTTTCGCTCGCGCATTCTCTTTCTCTCTCTGCTGGCAAATAATAATGGCCACTCGACGTGAATTATATAAATAATTTTAATAGCACGGCCATTCAAAACCCGAGGGTCTACCATGTGCATAGTAAAGCGATAACTTGGGCGGGAATTAATTTAAACACAGACATCGGATACCAGTCATGTCTAAAGTGAATGTAAACAGGCAGGTCAAAAGATCGGATCTGTGCATTAAGACTTGCAGTGTAAATGTAGCCTGTTTGAGAGGACAGGACTGGACGTGGTGTGATGTGAGATCACTCCCACAGGTAGCAGCCCGTTACCTGGCACGTCCTCGCCGCGTTTGGCCGCTATCCCAGGCTGCTTGGGAGGGCAGCCATATTGTGAGGATAAAAATAGACTCTCTCACTCACGGCGCGTTCATTTTCATGCTGATAAGAAGCTTCCCTCGGCACTCAGGAAGAGTGAGATCTCCCACTGGACGAGGGCCTTCCTGCGACTGACTCACGAGCGCCTGGACCTCCGACAGTAAGTGATGCTCGTCTGAAGATACTAAAAGTGCTCATATTTTACACTTGTGCAATGTTTGTCGATGTTTTCACAACCACTTTCTGTGCTCTCTCTGATTAGTCAGTATGAAGTAGCATTCAAAACCCATTTCACTTCCCTAATTTGACGAGTGAAACAATATTCACTGAGGAAAAACCTAGGATGGGATTAAAACAGCACTTGAAGGTTGAAATTTATTTGGTTTTGGTGATGTCAGTACTAAATATAAGGACATATTTTGAATTATGATTTTTTTTCCCCTGTGGAATAATGTACCCTGATGAAATGTGCACTATTATTTTAATATTTAATCTGATCACATTTAAAACAACTTATATTCACTCGAGAAGCAAAATTCTATATAAGATATCTGTTGTGGAATATTTGTCATATTTTAATTTACATTGCATCGTTTTCTCCATAGCTTTTAAATACATAAATATTTTCTAATGACAAACATCACATTTGAAAACATTTATATTTATGACAGATAATTTTTGTATATCCATCTTTATTATACAATATACACTACTTCTCAAAGGTTTGGGGTCAGTCAAATTGATTAAGTTTTTGAAAGAAGTTACTTCTGCTCTGCAAGGCTGCATTTATTTGATCAAAAATACAGTAAAAAATTGTGAAATATTATTACAATTTAAAATAGCTGTTTTCTATGTGAATATCTGTTAAACTGTAATTTATTTCTGTGATCAAAGCTGTATTTTCAGCATCATTACTCCAGTCTTCAGTGTCACATGATCTTCAGAAATCATTCTAATATACTGATTTGCTGCTCGAGAAACATTTCTGATTATTATCAATGTTGAAATTTAGGCTAATATTTTTGTGAAAACTCTGATAAATTTAATTTGTAGGATTCTTTGATGAATAGAAAGTTCAAAAGAACAGCATTTATTTGAAATAAAATCTTTTGTAACATTATAAATGTCTTTGCTGGCACTTTTGATCAATTTAATGCATCCTTACTGAATAAAAGTATTATTTTCTTTGAAATAAACCTCTGAACAGTAGTGTATTCTTGTTTGAAACCTCAACTTTATCTTCCAAGACTCATTATGTATGTGTAAATTCTGTACAGTACACAAATATTTCCTCAAAGCTGGTTGGTCAGCGTTTCTCATATCAAAGACTCTGCAAAGAGCCAATTAATGCTAAATCTGGATCTCAGGGTGGTTTATTTCTGGTTCAGACTAATGAAAAACATCAGCACTTTCACGCTCTGGTTTGAGGGGAAACACTCGGGCAACCGAGGTCAGCAGAGGCCAAAGGTCGCGACCTGGCCGGTTTGTTGAGGGATGGCGACAAAATTTAGAACTGAAGCTTTTTATACAAACTAGTGTAAAAAAAAATGATTATTTTGCAGTTGGAAATAAAGATGACTGGAGTGCATTTTGCAATAAAATACTATTTACATGCCATTTCTTTGTAATTATTTGTGCAATTTATGAGTGAAAACTGTTTCAAAATAAATCCTACAACATTTTTTCTTAGTACAGTCTATTAAAAATCCCAAGTCTGAGTGAAAACCTAAAGAGTAACAGGGTTTCTGTTTCTAGCACAGTATAATAAAGAATTAACGACTACATGGCAACATCTAGCATGCAATAAATGTTATTTATGAGGATCCATTAGAAGTTTTTGATTGACAGACATGGATGTGTAACGCTAGATCTTCAACGGATTTCTAATAAGGCTCTAATGGCAGCGTTGAGGGAAGATTATTACTTTTTTATTAAAGAGAATTGCTGCAGTATTAAGAAGCACATGCTCCGCTTTGATTTCTAAGAAACGGCCGTGCAAAAGTTTCTGGCTCAGATCTGGAAGGCAGCTGCTGTCGCACGTTTGCCGAATTAGCATTTTTATCTTATTTTAATCGCAGCAAAGTGTGGTCTCTGCTGAAACAGCTGGTGTTAGGCTGTCATCGGGCGCTGGAAAGCTTGTTTTGCTGTGTGTTATGAATGCGTGCTGCAGTGTTGATCTGCGCTCTGTTTGCTTTGCTGCAGTGTGTAATGAGAGCCATCCCAGAGCTTTGATTAATGACTTTCATTTACCAAACTCCAGTCACGGTGGAAGACGCACTATAAAGCTGTCCAGTAGCAAGAAGACAATATGCAAGTGCTGTGTTTCTGCAGACGTGAGACAGATGTACGCGTGCTTGTACGTGTCAATCAAATCTGTCCTTTACACAGAATACACTGCAAAAATTATTTTCTCACTCTGTATTTTTGTCTTGTTTTCCAGTGCAAATATGTAAACATTCTTAAATCAAGATACATTTACTTGAGAAACAAAATGACTTAAGATTTTGTTGTCTTATTTTATGAAAAATTGATTAAACTTAAGTGAGTTTATGCTTAAAAAAATAAATTTTTCTTGTTTTAAGCATAAACTCACTAAATTGTGATTATTTTTTTGTGCAGAAAACAAGGCTTAATATCTTAGACTTTTGTTATTATTATAGTTAACTAAAACTAAAACCATAAAAAATTGTTAGTAGAAATAACAATCCTAACTGAAATAAAACAAAATAAAATATAAAAAAATAAAACTTAAAAACCTAACTTGATGTACTAAAATAAATAAAACAGAAATAAAAATGAATAAAAAGTATATAGACTAATAAACTAATAACTAATAAAAATGACAATAATTATATTATTATTTTATATATCAACAATTTTATATCAGCATATATAATATACACATATTATTTGTTGATAATAACACCTTGATATTGTATATGTTGACATATGAGGGTTATTATAGTTTACTAAAACTAAACCTGTAAAAAAAAAACATTTAATTACTTGAAATAAAATAAACATGAACTGAAATAAAATAAAATATAAAAACGTAAACATTTTACTTCAGGTAGTTGCCAAGATGACATTTCTCATTTTTATTTAGTTTAAATTGACATACTAAAATAACAAAAAAAATTTAATGGAAATATATATATATATATACACACACACACATACACATTTATTAACAAAAAATACTAAAAAAGTTTAAAAAAACACACACAAAAAAATTACTAATACTTTAAAATGACTAAAAACGTAACTTGACATTCTAAAATAACTACAAATAAAATTTAATATTATATATGTGTGTGTGTGTGTGTGTGTGTGTGTATATATACATACATACATATACACACACACTTACAAAAAAAAAATACTAAAAGATTACAAAAACTTTAAATTTACTAAAAACTTAAAACGAAATCTGCTCCAAAACTGCAAGGAACATTTTAATAACACTGTGTCTTGGTGGAAGAGCCTCAATATTATTTCCATTCCTCACACTCATAATCAGTTCTCACTAACGAAGAACACAGACTACAAATTGACTTCTTAAGCTGCGTCTGAATCCACCTAAAATCAGTCTGAAGTTAGCTGGGCCAAGCGTGACACGTCTCCGGCAGTCGAGCTCCTGTGTGCTGGAAGAAGATCAATAAGCGACAGCAGAGGAGAAGGACTGGAATATAAAGAGACCATCGATCCACACGAGTCACAGCAGGCCTTCAGAGCCATGAGAGACGGATGAGTTTCATCCAGAACGCAAGAAACTACTAGAGCGCAAACGCAATCTGAAAACACTACAGATACTATATGATATTTGATAACAAAATAATCATTAAAAATATACATATACATTCATTAAAATATGTTGATATAATATAGTGTTTGTTTAGTTTCATTGAGATTTTTAGTAGTTTTTGTTTTATGTCTATATAGTTTTTTATTAATTTCTTTTTTTTTTTTTTTATAAATTTTTAGCTATTTTAGCAGTTTTGGAGCAGATTTAATTTAAAATTTTAAGTACTTTCAAAGTTTTAGTAATTTAGTAATTTTAGTATTTTTTTTATAATAATCCATACACACACACACATATACAGTATATATATATATGCAAAATTTCTCATATATTTATATATATAATTTTATGTCAAATTAAACTAAATTAAAATTTGAATTTTGTGTTACAAACTAGATAAAGTTTAAAAAATATATATTTTTTATTAATAAATTAAAATGTATTATTTTAATTACTTTAAAATTTTTAAGTAACATTTTTTATGGTTTTAGTTGACCCTATTATTATCAACATATATAATATTAGCATATAATTATCAACATACATATGATATAATATAATATATGTATTTACATACAAAGCAGTGACTTTTTCTGCAAAAAAATTTTAACTGTCTTTGTGAGTGAGTCATTGAATCATTAATTCACTTGAGTCGTTCAAATACACTGACTGATTCATTCAGTAACGAAGCAAGTGACTGTCTTTATGAGTGAGTCATTGAATCATTAATTCTACCAATTCGTTCGAACACATGGATTAATTAATTAACGAAACAAGTGACTGATTCTGACTGAGTCATTGAATCATTCATTCAAACGATTCGTTCCAAACCGCTGATTCATGCTGTGGCTTTGTTTTTCCCTGCCAGAGCAAGAACAGACTATATATACAGTATATTTATATATAAATATATAGATTTGATCACACATGCACACATACGTCAAACATGAAACTTACGAGCAAGCAAAGGCAAGATACTTTATTAATCCTGTTTCAGAAGTCAATCAATAGAGAGCCAAGGCTTTTCTGATATGAATTATTCGCTGTGTTTGCTCTCCAGAGGTCCGATCTCTAAATTCTCTCGACGGTATTCATAACCACAGCGAATCTGTAATTAACGAGCGCATAGCGCAACAGTGATGTATGACAGAACACGCCCACTTTGATCATTAGGCCCCAAACGCTCATTAGACGAGATTCAGACGTTATGAATGAGGATTAAATCTGTGCTACGGCTGAAAATCATTACCACTGATTCATACTGATACAATCAGTGAGATCAGCTCCAGGAAAATGAGCTTGCCTTATTCAGTTTGTGTGATCAATATTCCAGGATTTATATTCCAATAGATTTCCCTCATAAATATTTATGAGAAATAATGCCTGGGAAATGGAAGCAAATTGTTCAGGAGTTTGGAGAGCTCCTTATATGATATTGTATTCGAAATAAATGACCAAAGCACAGATTTAATCAAAAATTGCTCACTGCCAGAGTTACACAGCCTAATGATTTCCTCAGTACTAACAGAGAGAAAGATATAATTCTATCAAGAATATATGAGTGCTTAAAGACAGAGAGCTGCTTATAAAAGATCAGAAAATTATTTGAATATGAAAGTGAATTATCTTAAACAGCTAATGTGATTTCTTTGCTTTCCCAAATTCACTTGTTCTGGACAAAAGGAGTGCTCGGGGTCTGTGGAAGACTTTAGAGAAAAAATAAATAAATAATCAAATTAAGCTTAAATAAATAAATAAATAGATTAAAATAAGTAAATAAATAAAAATTAAATATAAATAAATAAATAAATGTTTGTTCAGAGTTCTCAAAAATGTGGAATGTAGTTGGACGTTCATCTAACGCTTTTTTAAATGTTGCTACTTGTTTCAGAACGTTCAGAGAACATTCTAAAGTAACGTTCCCATAATGCTGTTGAATTGAACGTTCACATAACCAATAAAAAAAAAACAATAAAAAAAACATTTGAAAAAACTGGACGTTCAGCGAACATACATTCAGAAATAACACTTTCATAACTTAATGGTAACGTCAGTAAAACGTTCTTAGAACATGTTTTGGTTTTGTGTCATGTGACCCGTGCTGACAAAATGAGTTGGAATGCGCACGGGCTAATTTTGATCTACAGGCAAAAAAAGTGAAAAATGTCGATTTTGAGGTTTTCACAAAAATGAGTTCATTAAACGCTCGTCTAGCGATCCCAATGCTCCAAATAATAATTTTAGATGTTTAATTACCTTTAATTTGTATGTTTTCTGAGAGGAGCACCTTTTATTTGCTCACTTCTCATGCTGACTGTCATCATAAAGGCACATAAAGGCGCTTCCAACAGTGAGATCCCGATAAATATACACATATACACAGAATTACAGTATTTAAGTATTCACGCAAACATAATCTGTTTTGTCTTAAGTGAACGTTTGGGGAACTGTTAGGGAAAAACATCTGATGTGTAACATTATATTAGATCATATTATATATTGGTGGGGGGGGGCTGCTTTGGGAAAAAAAAATTTTCTGAAAGTAATTTTCAGATGCAACGGGGGAAAAATGGGATAAACACAGACATGAAACTTGTAAATAAAATAATCTGATATATAGCCTGTACAATTTAATAACATAGCCTAGTTTGATATATGAATTGGGTGTTCGTCAAAGATTGCATGCGGTCGGAGATTCCCGTGTTTACAGCTCCATAAAATAACCTACTGGAAGCTCTGTAGTTTTGCTGTATAGGCCTATAGATAAAAATATTAAAATTACAAACACACAATAACATTTTAAGTTACTTCCATTTCTGAAAAAAAGAATGTAGGCCTAGTAATTGATGTTATAAATACACACGCCTGATTTTTGTTTTAATTATCCATCGTACATAAAAAAAAACAAACATTTGCAATCAAGACTGAAAAAAGCCAGAAGTGAATATAAACCAGATTTGGCCCAGACTCTGTTGCTATCTGTGAAGCCAAGCATAAGAATAGCCTACTAATGTAAATGTGTTAACCCACAGTAACAAATTTTAACAGATTAATCGCATATTTTCGTTTGCTGCATGCTTTTAAAAACAATTTAAAAAAAATAATAATTTTGAGGAAAATAAAAAAAAGATACGTCTCATATAAGTTGCATTTTAAGAAATAATAACGGCAGGCCTAATAATGTTATAATGTACAACATTATGAACACTATAGGATATTTTAGTTCCCCTCACTTTACAACAAATCCTTTAAATTTAACCGTATCAGAACAGAATAAGAATTTAAAAATATATAATTCTAATGGATAAATATAATTGCAGTATATAATAATATATGCTTAGCAATAAACATGCCAAAACAAATTAATTTATAAAGAAACGTAAGGTAAAGTTGGGCTTACCTCTCTCAGGCACAAATCCAAATGTGTCCATATTCGAGATGTAGCTGAAGCTAAACTATTAGCCTTAATAGG
>NW_015660885.1:691743-694972 GCF_001515625.1 Sinocyclocheilus rhinocerous
GCTTTTAATCTGTGTATTTAACAGCCTGGGAGACCTTCCCAGGGCAGTACCTTGCCTCACCGACTAAAATCAGGGCGCCCACTAAGGAGACGGCACCAGAGGTGAGGGGGCACAGTGACCCCCTCAGGTCCCCCTGTGGCGCCGACGCTGTATAGGCCGTCTTTCTCATTAATGATAATCTAACAATAAAAGACAAGTGGGAATCACTCGCTGCTCTCGATTGAACCGCTTTTGTAGTTTTAATAATCAATTTATTTGTAATGAACAGAAGGGATTTTTACATTTGATTATTTGTTTTTCTTACTTGAATGCTTTTGTTTAGATGTAAAATGAAAAAAGTAATGCATTATTTGTTTCTTCCTTATATTTGTTCTACTGTTTTTTTTGCATCTGTTCTTATTTATAATAACAAAGATAAAATAAAAAATAGCTATATTGTGATGATTAATATAGTAATTATTATTAAGAAAAGAACTGGAGGAAAAGATGCAACGTTGCTCTGTGATTTTGCTTTGGATCCTTCATAAAACTTTAACTCGATTTTTCTCAGAATTGACTTTGCTGACAACAAATAATACATCATTCTGAAGGTCTTTTAATGGAAAATGTGAACATAAATTTGCTCACTGTGACTCATTTTGCCAGCACAGGTCACAATTATCCTCCATAAATTTGGTTGCAAGAGTACTTAGTTGATCAAATAACTACAAAACAAAGCTATTATGTTTTCTTAAACGTCATATTGTAAGTGCCTGGCAATTTTAGGTTTGAAGATCTGTGATATCAGCCCAGCTAACAGGGAACGTCCTCACAACTTTCACTAACGTTTTAAAAAAGTTAGGACAAAATGTTCTTAAAGTAATGTTTTATGTTTAAATTCTTATACCTTAATATTTGATATACATTCTCATAACGTTAGAACAACATTTCTGGAACGTCCTTATGATGTTATTTGTAATTGATGTAACCGATTTTCGTAACTTTTAAAAATAAATTTTCAAATAATGTTATCTTTTGGGTAAAAAAGAAAGTTAGTAGAATGCTGTGAGAAACGTTTGTGTAACCTGTTCTAATCATGACAAGAAAACTGGACATTTTAATGTTTTAGAAACATTTCAAAACAATGTTCCAACAACGTTTTTATAACCTGAATGTGTTCCCTGGGAAGCAGAATTGACGCAGTATTAAACCAGCTACTTTCATTACGAGTAAGTAAAAAAGTTATCCCTCTCAGAATGAAATGTAAAAACATATCTCCAAAATAACTAAACCACACATGCTGAAGACAGCCAGTCAAAAGCGTACGTGACTTCACTCGTTTTGCTTTTAACACACAAGATGTTTTGAGAGCATGTTAAAATAAATCTCTGACATCAGCCGTTCCCTTCACACACATGTGAGCCACTCGTGTCTTTCATCCGACCCACAGCCCTCCATCATGTCCTCCTCAATCAGACGAGTTATTCATCCCAGCACTTCATCCTTTCATCTCTTTATCTTTCCCAGGGCCCTGGGAAGAACGGGCTATATTCATTTCCTAATTGCCGTGCTCAAATTCAGCATTCAGCGCTCTATTTCTGTTCCAGATGCTGAGGAGATCTTTGCCATCCGGTGCGAGAGATGCGACGACAAACATTCACACGGACGTTTAGGGAGAGGACCTGAGATTCCCAAAGAGCTCTGAGAGGATCCTGGCACTGTTTCGACTGTGGAAAACCGAAGGAGTCAATATATGGCATGGATAGACTCGCTTTACACGCACAACGAGAAATAAATAAGGTCCAGTGAGTTTAAGTGAACATTTTAAACAACTCATTTTACTTCAGTAAGTGAAACAAGACTTGACTAACTGTAAAAAGTGATAACCTGCATGTTAAACTCCATCTAAAATTATTTTAAACTACATTTTTGATGGTTGTATAATTCTTTGTATTTTATTTATTTTATTTTTCAGTGTGACATGCTACAGTATACTCATTCTAAATTGTTTTAAACCACATTTTTATCATTAATATTTATTTTCTTTTATAGTGTGAAATGCTATAGTCCATCTAAAATTATTGTAAATTAAATTTTTAATTTTTGCACATTTTTTTGTTTTATTTTTTATTTTATTTATGCTATACTCCATCTAAAATTATTTTAAACTACATTTTTATAATTCATTTTATTTTACAGTGTAAAGTGTTATATTCCATCTAAAATTACTGTAAATTACATTTTTCATTTTTGCATGTTTTGTATCTTTTACATTTATTGTATTATTTTATTTTATTTTACAGTGTTACCTGCTATACTTAATCTAAAATTATTTTAAACTAAATTTTAATGGTTCTGCAATTCTTTATATTTTATTTTACAGTGTGACATGCTATAGTCCATCTAAATTTATTTTAAACTACATTTATGAAGCTTGTATAATTTCTATTTTGTATAATTTCTACTTTTCTATTAGATTTCATAAATTTTATATTTTAACTTATTTTATTTTATTTTATTTTACAGTGTGACATGCTACACCGATTTAATCCATAAAAAAAAAGGTTTTGTTGGTATCAATTATGTCTTTTGTGCTGATTCTGTGGTGTTAAATAATAATTTTGGCTTGAATAAAACCAGTTAATATATATGTTACCAATTTTAGGTCAGCATGTGAAAAAAATGCATGTCAGCCGCATGAGGTGAGAGGAGAAGAGGGAGTCACCAGATAAACGTGTGCAGCACATTTCACACAGATTACCAGATTAGGCCGATCTGACAGAGACTCGCGGTCAGACGAGGATCCGCTTTTCTGCTCTGTTCAGACGGAAAGAATAGACTTTGTGCTCGACGCTTCAATCCATTTCTTCAAAGGCAGGAGAGAATAAGAGAACAAGAACAAGAAAGAGGAGATGACAGGTGTGAAAGAGGAAAAGAACAGCAGAAAATGCTGAGACAAGCATATAATGGATGGATGGATATATAGATGAATATAATGGATGGATGAATAGAACGATAGATAGATATAACGATAGATAGATAGAATGATAGATAGATAGAACGATAGATAGAATGATAGATAAATAGATATATAGATAGATATAGATAGACAGATAGATAGAACGATAGATAGAACGATCGATAGAACAATCGATAGATAGATAGAACGATAGATAGAATGATAGAACGATAGAACGATAGATAGATAGAATGATAGATAGATAGAACGATAGATAGAACGATCGATAGA
>NW_015660885.1:694987-696284 GCF_001515625.1 Sinocyclocheilus rhinocerous
GATAGATAGATAGATAGATAGATAGATAGATAGAACGATAGATAGATAAATAGAAAGATAGATAGATAGAACGATAGATAGATAGATTTGCAGATTCTAGTGGAATGTGAACTGCTGAATAAAACAATCTTTGCTTTGTGTTGGTAACCTAGTTATTGAATATTCATGTAGGTAAATAAATTAATGCGTCTCTGTCTCTCTCTCTCTCTCTCTCTCTCTCTGTTTAGGAGAGGAACAACATCCTCCTGTGAGAAACACCACTAAGTATGATATATTCATATGTGCATAAAAACTCTGAACAGAAGAAGGCTTTTCTCTGCCATCATGCCGGTGTACTTACAGCACGAATCACTGTCTAAAATCCGCCTCGCTCCGTTAACTCAAACGCTTTATAATAAATGATCGCAGTCTTCAGAGCCGTGGCCTAACAGCTAGTGTAAATGTCCAGACACGTCGAGTCGCTGTGTAAGTGATCACTGAGCACTCGCTGTGAATGCTGATGGAAAGCTCTCTATATCACAAACCTCAGAAACAGACAAAACAATGTTTCATACGGAGGACAAAACCTGCAAAAATAAAAAAATTATAAATAAACATGAAAATAAATACATATAACAATAAATAAATAATAGATAAACTAAATAATAAAACACAAAGTTTAGAAAAAAATAAACAAAAATAAAGTTTAAAATAAATACTGAACAATAATAAAGGAAAAATAAGTAATACAAGTAATAAACAACGAATGACTAAATCTAATTAAAAATTAATTGTATTTATTTTATCGAGTCATTTATTCTTTTATTACATATTCCTTAACATAGCAGACAGTAAACTAAACCAGGAACTATGGTGGACCAAACCTTGAAAAATTAAAAATAATTAAATAAATGTATGAATAAATAAATATGGAAATAAATGCATGTGGGAATAAATACATTTAACACAAAATAAATTAAAGATTAAACAATGAAGTTTAAAATTTTTTCAAAATTAAAATTTAATTTAAACTTAATGACTAAGTGTAATTAGAATTAAATGTATGTATTTTATCAAGTCATTTGTTCTTTTATTCATTTTCCAACTTTTACAATTGTTAAAAATATTGATTTATTTATTTGTTTGCTTGCTTTTTATTTTTTCAGGCTTTGTCAATAATTGGTCCTCCAGACCTGCAAAAATTACAAATAAATAACATTTACATTTAGTCATTTAGCAGACGCTTAAAGCGACTTAAAAATGAGGACAATGGAAGCAATCAAAACTAAGAAAATGGGGGGGGGGGGGTTGAAATAAA
>NW_015660885.1:697072-697405 GCF_001515625.1 Sinocyclocheilus rhinocerous
AGTGCTAGAGTTAGAGGGTCAAATAAAGATGGAAGAGATGTGTTTCTAGCCGATTCTTGAAGATGGCTAAGGTTTGAGTTGGGCAGGTCAATCCACCAGGAGGGAACATTTAATGTAGAAGTCAGTGAAAGTGATTTTGTGCTTCTTTGAGATGCACAATAAAGCGACGTTCACTTGCAGAACGCAAACTTCTAGAGGCACATAACTCTGAAGTAATGAATTTAGGGAAAGGGGTGCAGAGCCAGTGGTGGTTTTGTAGGCAAACATTAATGCCTTGAATTTAATGCGAGCAGCTACTGGTAGCCAGTGCAAATTGATGAACAGAAGTGTGAC
>NW_015660885.1:697473-700104 GCF_001515625.1 Sinocyclocheilus rhinocerous
CATCCAACAAGAAATGTCTGTTAGACAAGCTGAGATGCGAGCAGCTATCGTCGGATCATCAGGATGGAATGAGAGGTAGAGTTGAGTGTCATTTATTTTAAATAAATAAAATACAACATAAATTAAATAATAAAATTGAAGCTTTGTTTACTTGCTTTTTATTTTTGCAGGTTTGGTCCTCCAAAGATTAAAAATTAATAAATAAATGTATAGAATAAATAAATATAAGAATAACTGCTTTTTATATTTGCAGGTTTGGTCCTCCACAGTTTCAGCAGGTTGAAACTGTTTTAAATGCATCTACCAGTTGGTGTTGTGTATGTCAGCAGGCCTGCTAACGACGTGTAATGACACGATAAGCTTAAACGGCCCTTGAGGACGCAGGGAAAGAGCGGGACATCTGTGACTGTCTCAGCCTGGAAAATAAAGCTCCTTCCACAATCGATTCTGCTCGGAAATCTTACCGTGACATTTTGGGAATCATGAGAATATGTTTGTTATCAGTGAGCTCATGTTCCGGCTGGCGTGACACACGCTGCCATATTGTGTCGCCAGCTTTAACCGATATTTATTGTGTGCGCGCGGACCCTTAGCACAACACTGCACACCAGCGACAGCAACTTAGCCACATGATTAATGGGAAAATAAAGCTCCTTCCACAATCGATTCTGCTTGGAAATCTTACCGTGACATTTTGGGAATCATGAGAATATGTTTGTTATCAGTGAGCTCATGTTCCGGCTGGCGTGACACACGCTGCCATATTGTGTCGCCAGCTTTAACCGATATTTATTGTGTGCGCGCGGACCCTTAGCACAACACTGCACACCAGCGACAGCAACTTAGCCACATGATTAATGCGAGTCTAAGCTGCTTAGCATGGACCCATCTGGATCTACTGTTTACGGAGTGACTCACGGATGCCCCGCCCCCTGGGGGCGGAGTGAGAGTGATGGGGGCGGGGCTGCTAGAACAGATAATCCTCTGTAATCGGGTTTTATGCACTATTAAGACCCAGCGGCCCATTGCGTAATTTGTACGATCCAGTGTGAGATGGTGATATGACGGCAGGGAAGCCCTGCATGCGAGGATCTGATGCATCATTGCAGTGGATGATTCGTCTACGGATACAGGCAGCCTGGGATTATGGGTAGTGATACGGGAGTGCAGGGGCCTGCAGGTGAACGGGTGTCGTTATTTGAAAGAACAACAGATCTGACATTTCAAAGAAGGGGGAGATTTTAGGGCTTTAAGATTTTATACACAAAGCTTGTCAAGAACACTTCCAGCCTATATTTCACATAAAAAAAGAAATTATATTTTGCGTATTTTTATTGCCTATATTTATGCAATATATATATATATATATATATAGATTTTTTTTTTATATAAATAAACATATAAAATCATAATGCTCTTAGAAACACACATCTACAATAAAAAATAGTGTATGTGTACAGCATTTATTCTTATTACCTATATACACGCAAAATATTTTTATATATAAATATACAATCATAATCCTCTCATAATCCTAATATTTCACATATATTTTATTGTCTGTATATGCAAAACATATTTTTATACATAAATAAATATATAAAATTACAATGCTCTTAGAAAAGCACACACATACAATAAATATATGATAAAATATATATATGGCATTTATTTTTATTGCCTACATATACGCTAAATACTGCTGAAAATCAACATTTTTAATGAATATTTTATTATTTGTTAACACTGAATTGACATCTTAAAATGTTATAAAAATTATATACAGTTTATATCTATATCTATCTATATATATATATATATATAATTTATCTGTTAAATGTATTAAATATTAAAAATATTATTATATTATATTATATTATATATCATGTAATTGCACTAGAAAATATTTAGAAATGCCTGGTAGAGGAAACTCAAACTGAATGAGAAAAGAGTTTGACATTAGTATGCTGCTGACATAACATTAAAATATAATAATAAACATTAAAACTTGCATAAAACAGTCTATTTTTATTTTAATTATATTCAGAATTAAATTAAATATATTCATAATTTACCTTGTCCACTATCTTAGTTTGGAGCAATGCATTCTGGGTTTGCCTTTATCTGGATGGATGGATGTGGTGCTAATTTTGGCCAACACAGTGCTGTCTAGCTCACTAGGTTACAGACAGAAGATTCTATTCTCTGGGTGATTTTCAGATTTTGAATTCATGCATATCTATCTGAATGAGCTCATGCATACCAAGAAAAACCAAAGAATAGTGAACACCCCAGTTTCGTCTGAAAACTAGCTGGAGGTTTTTAAATGATCCTCATTTGCCCCAACAGCCTCGTAAAGGAGTCAGATAATCAAATATAGAGTGGATAATTACCTCCTGAGTCTCCACTGAGTCCTGATATAACTCAGTCGCATCATTCATGAACACACCCAGATCTGCACCCGTCCCACAGACACCTGAATCCACTGAAATACACTTATGACCCATATGAGCATCTACATGGATCTTATTTATGGAAAACATCTGTCATGCCCTGTTTGGGTGACATAACCTGTCAAATTTGTGTTCTGTGTCACTCACAGGTGTTCAGATCATTCTAGCTTTATATATA
>NW_015660885.1:700361-705291 GCF_001515625.1 Sinocyclocheilus rhinocerous
ATATATATATATATATAATTAGCTTATCTGAAATGATCTTGAGACATATGCTTCACATTTTCAACTAATCATAAGCTTGTTCAGAAATGGTGATAAAAACTGGATTATTAAAAAATAACGTCTTTCTCATTAAATGTCATTTAAATAAATGAATATTCAAATAGCCCAAAAATTAGAATACAATATTTTTGAAAAATGCCCATCCCTAATTTTTATATTTTCATGTTCATTTAAATAATTCTTAAAGTTTTACCAATTTTGTTGCGTTTTTGTGATTTTTATTAGTTATTTTATCAAATATATCTATATAATTTTAATGAATTTTATTTTAGTACATTAAGGAACAAACTAAATGTTACATTTGAAACTAGCTGAAATAAATTAATTTTACTTTTTTATATTTATTTTATATTAGTTAATGTTTGTTTGAAATCTTTATTTATATGTAAGTATTTTTAATTTTTTTTGTAGTTAACTATAACAGCCCTGAACTGAAAGACCTGTCCGGAGTGCATCGGACGAGGCAGAAATCTCTGGCACATTCAGATTCAGCTGTTCTTAGCTTTCGTAGCAGATCAGCGATTCACCACAGATCCTCTGAAAACATGCATCATAAATCAGCTTTATTTGTTCCTGAAATAATGTGAATGAAGGCGTTTGGCATATGGACGCCTCTGTTCAGAACTGCTGATGAGGCTGAAATAAAAGTGCAGTGATCAGGCCAGTGACAGATGTTTCTAACTTATAGCTGAAATATAGACTACATTAAAGCCCACGGTTACAGATTCAGTCTGTTATACAGCTGAATGTGTTCATGCTAATGCACTGCCTAAAGACCTCATGTAAATGCAAACACCTTTAGAAAATCTTGCAATATTTTAATATTATATTAAAATATTTAAATTAATATTCAAGTATTTAAATTAATTTTTTTCAATATTTTCTATTATTATATATTAATACTGAATCTTATATAATACTGATATCTTAAAATGTTATTTAAAATAAAATTGTATGTATACTATTTTACTATATAAAATATATAAATAACACACTTATTTTTTATTTTAATAATATTTGTATGACATTTTTTGTGTCATACAAAATGCAAAATGTATACGTCATATAAAATGTTATAAAAATATATTTAAGTAAATAAATATATATAAAATATAAAACATAAATATTATAATAAAAACTCTACAATAATGAATACATTTACAACTTCATAGTCAAAAATGATATAAAATATAATACAATTATATATTGAAAAAAACAATTATAATCTCAACAATACAATTATTTTATTATATTTTAGTAATATTTGTATGACTTTTTTATATGTAATGCATGTAATGCAAAATGTATACGTCACACAAAATATTTTGAAAAATATACAAAAATATTAGAAATATTATAATAAAAACTACAACAATTAATACATTTACAACTAAAAACTTCACAGTCAAGAATGATTAAAAACATATTTATTGGAAAATAAAAATAATAATAAAAAATATTAAAATATAAAAAATTATTATAACCTCAATAATAAGTTATCTTTAGAAAATTTAAATGTAAGTAAATTATTTTTTTTATTATTATTTATTGATATTAAACTATCATCTTAAAATAATAATACACACTATTTTACTATATATACACTATATAAATATATAGTAAAATATACTTTATATATATTTATGTATGTTATATATACTTAATATATAAAATATACAATATAAATAAAATAATAATTGAAAAAAATAATAATTATAATCTCAGTAAGAAAATGACTGGCAGAGGAAGCTCAAACTGGATGAGAAATGGAAATAAATATCCATCAACTGATGTTTTTGCTTTCAAAGATTATTAATCATGAAATATATTTCATAAGAACTGCTCTGCTGGGTTTGTCCCCCGCCGAGTCGAAGCACCTTTAAAATTCTGCTTGGTAATCAAGAAAAGTTCTGCTAGTTCCCTTCACTGCTTTAATAAAGCAGAGTTTGCTCGAGGCGTGTTTAAATCGCTTTAGAATATCAATTACTGCAGTCTGATCTCGTTATATAGAGACTGAAACAAGAAGAGGTCCATTAGCTTCCCCAAACAGATCAGGACTGAAGAGGAGGGTTTGTTTGTACAAACTCATTTCTCTTGTTCATAAAACGCTTCGGTGCTCAAATGGTCAAGAAAAGTTATGCAACATTTGAAACGTGCTCTGAAATGTTGTTATCTAATGCAAACACATTCAGATATTAACCGCGTAACAGCACGAGTGTTTCTGAATGAATACCGCACTGAAAATATTACACTCACAGCTAGGGATGTGTGCGGGTCTAGTCGACTAAACGGTACAGCTCCTACTAGTCGACACTGAAAACAATAGTCGATTACACGACAGAAAAAAATGATTTTATCATTCAAATTACCATAATTTTAACATTGCATTTAAAACAATGCACCCATTTACCTAAATTCATTACTTCAGAGTTATGTGCCTGTTAATAATATTATGCGTTCTGCAAGTGAACAGCGTATTATTGTTCATCTCAAAGAAGCACAAAATCACTTTCACAGACTTTTTCATTAACTGTTCCCTCCTGGTGGAATGACCTGCCCAAATCAATCCGAGCAGCTGAGTCCTTACCCATCCTGACGTTGAGTGTATGCTCTTCTTTTATTTATTTTTAATAACTACCTAAAATGAAATGATAATGCGAGGCAAGTGTGCGGCAAGCGGAATTCATTGAGGGATTTGACAGTGTGATTCATAGATTAAGTATTTCAAATATAGGCTATTATATAGGCTATGCAACACGCACGCACAGAGTTTTTTTTCTCTTACCATCTTTTGGGGGTTTCTTGTTTTTAGACTAGTCGACTAGTCGGATACAAAACTTCCGTTTAAACGACAGTCAAATTAGTCGTCGCGCACATCCAGCTTGAAGTCGACGGATCTAAATCATGAAAATCCAGCCAAGCACTCAGGGTGAAATCTGTATGTATGAAATATGCAATGGATGAATGTGAATGTGTTTCTGAACACAGGTGAAGAGCAGAAGGAGGCAGAGATCTCAGACTGAACCTGCCTCACTGAGACGGGTGTAATTTTAACCTTGTCTGCAAGATTTCACACGTTTTCTGTGAAATCTCACACTTTAGGGCCTCCGACGGGTGTGCGCTTAATTGGTGCTTGAACAAGATGCAGAAAGTTATCTTCATATTCTCTGTGAGATTTTACAATGTATATACACTTTGTTTTATTTTAATATAAATTATAATAGAATTGTAATTCTTTTTATTTAGTAAAATTTTGTATTACATTTTTAAAGAATTTTGTATGACATTTTTATGTGAAAAATTATGTTTACATTATACAAAAATTATTAAATATTACAAAAATATTATAAAAAAAAAGTTCTGCAATATTTAATAAATTTACAACTAAAACCTTCAGTCACCCAGAACATTTACTAAAAACTACAAAAACAACTCATTCACTAAAATTCATAATTACGACATCACAATCATTTTAATGATACATTATTTTATAATATATTTCTAAAAATATGACAAAAAAATTACAAAACAATTAAACACACACACATATATATAAATAACTGGATAAAATTAAATAATGTATATTACTATAAATTATATGTATATGTATATTACATATATTACAAATTATATTTTTTATTTAATTTTATTTTTTGTTATATTTTATTTTATATATATATAATTTATGCATAAAATTATGTATATTAATGCATAATTTTTAAATTATATTTTGTATGACTTTTTATGCATAAAATGATAATGTATACATCATATAAATTATTATGAAAATATAAAAACTATTATAAATATTATAATAAAAAATTCTACAATAATTAATACATTTACAACTAAAAACTTTACAATCACCAAGAAAATTAACTTAAAACTACAAAAACAACTCAATCAGTAATCATCATGATTATGATGTCACAACCATGAGCTTATCAGCAAGTAAATCTTGCTGAACAAGTTAGTTAACTAGCTAAACTAACTAGGTAAATAATAATCCAATGTAAAGACAGTCATTTGAAGGAAACTCTATCGCTCCTTCCTTTCTGTTTCTGTCACAATAATGTGAGAATGCATGCTAAGAATCGTTTCTGGCCAAAGGGTCAGAAAAAGGGTGGGAAATGGATACGAAAAACAACATTTTAGTTGTTTTCGGTCGAAGAAACCTAGACTAATATTATAAAAACAAAATATATGACCCGTTTAAAGGAAACATGTTTGTGGGAAAGCGATCTTCACTAAGCTGAGCTCTGTTTGTATCTGCTCCACAGTAAGCGTGTTTGGACACAGTCAGATGTGTCTTAGCGTCTGTCGGCTCGAAGCAGAGGTGAAAATAGCCAAGAAAACTCCAGAGAGCCGCAACGTCTCACAGCTCTGGAGACCAACACACCCTTCTTGGTATTCAGACATTACAAAGATGAAACCCAAAGCCGGACCCTGGAATAGCTCTGCCACTTGAGATCCCAAAACTCCTGATCGCCTGAGTCACACACACTCTCTCACACACACACACACACACACACACACACTTGTGTTCCGTGTTTGAAGATGAGTTAATTTTCACAAATTTCCTGTAAATGTCTATTTTTCTATGTGATGATTTATATTTTGTAAACTGTGTTTTTGTGAATTTGTAATAAAGAGCATTTAAATTCAAATTCTCTCACACACACACACACACACACATATAACACTCTCAGTACGTAAGCGTTATCCGTCAATTAGATCCGTGCCTGTTTACTGTCTCTAAATAACTGTTGACACAAATTTTGCTCCTTGCTTGTGAAATGTTGCAGCTGCTGCAGATTAAAAATAACCCTGAGTGCAGATGCCCTGAGAAAGCAGAGTGCTTAAAATGCAC
>NW_015660885.1:707013-708709 GCF_001515625.1 Sinocyclocheilus rhinocerous
TATTTTCAGTTCTTTGGTGCTTTGTTGAGTAATGACCTTAGACCGTGGATGCTGTTCAACTGGAGCTTCTGGTCATGAGGTGCTCTGTTCACACACGCACGCACGCACACACGCGCGCACACGCACACACACACGCACACACACACCCACCCACACACACACCCACCCACACCCACACCCACACCCACACACACACACACACACTCTCAGGACGCGAGCATTAACCGGCGATTAGATCCGGGCCTGTTTACTGTCTCTGGAAATAACTGTTGACACAAATTTCACTCTTGCTTGTGAAATGTTGCAGCTGCTGCAGATTAAAAATAACCCTGAGTGCAGATGCCCTGAGAAACCAGAGTGCTTAAAATGCACAAAAACACAAAGTGATGAAACAGAATCACATCTGAGTTCATGATAATCACAGGAAAGAAAAAACACTGAGATCTATCTATATGTGTTGTGGCTTTCAAAATATGAAGCTATATAGTTACAAATTCAAATAAAACATACATGTTTACAAAATTTCATTTTAAACATTTTTATAATGTTTTGTATGACATTTTATGATATTATATTTTCTAAATAAATACACACACATAATAAAAAAATGATTGAATAAATTATTTTTATATTATACTTTTATACTTTATACTTTTTAAATTATTTTATATTTTTAATGACTTTTTTATATTTTAATAACATTTATATCTGTAAAATTATATAATGTGTACATAATACAAAATATTATAAAATATATGAAATTATAATCAAAAAATATTATATATATTTCAAAATGACACAAAAACAAGCTTAGAAAAGTGAAGTTGCCTCTTGGTTTGATATTTGGTATCTAATGCAATGAAACGGAGACATTTTTAAATGTGACCTACAAAGCATCCAAATATATTCATATTTACTTTATAACAGAACAGTAGTCTCCTGAGCTATAAAAGAGCAACTGCTGAGCAATACGGTTTTATTCATGACTGTAGTGTGTGTGAGTGTTTCTAGATCATTTTTGAAGCTTAAGGCCAGATCAATGTTGTGTTTTCCTCTTTGTGTTGCAGTAAAGAGAAATGAGAATTATATCAGTGTGGTTTAAAAAAAGTGGTTTGATTTAAAAGTTGCGATGGGACTCAAAGATCTTGTGCTGAAAGAATCCAGCAGATTTTACACACACACACACACACACACTCACACACACACACACACACACACCTGTTCAACTGGAGCTTCTGGTCATGAGGTGCTCTGTTCACACACGCACGCACGCACACACGCGCGCACACGCACACACACACGCACACACACACCCACCCACACACACACCCACCCACACCCACACCCACACCCACACACACACACACACACTCTCAGGACGCGAGCATTAACCGGCGATTAGATCCGGGCCTGTTTACTGTCTCTGGAAATAACTGTTGACACAAATTTCACTCTTGCTTGTGAAATGTTGCAGCTGCTGCAGATTAAAAATAACCCTGAGTGCAGATGCCCTGAGAAACCAGAGTGCTTAAAATGCACAAAAACACAAAGTGATGAAACAGAATCACATCTGAGTTCATGATAATCACAGGAAAGAAAAAACACTGAGATCTATATGTGCACGTTGTGGCTTTCAAAATATGAAGCTATATAGTTACAAATTCAAATAAAACATACATGTTTACAAAATTTCATT
>NW_015660885.1:708719-714719 GCF_001515625.1 Sinocyclocheilus rhinocerous
ATATATATATATATATATATATTATAAAATTATTAGCTATATTCACATATAATACAATTTTGGCCAAAGTGTGCAGTCCTGCATAGATGCACAGCAAACTTTTTTTTTTATTGCATTTTAAATTGCATTCAACAATTTTATCAGAAAAATCACAATTAGATTTTTTCCTCAAATTATGCAGCCTTATGTCTTTGTATCAGATAGATTTAGAAGACTTGGAATATACTGTACATTGGGGGGAAAAGATTTATATAAAAAGATTATATAAAAGAAACTACAAAGATTATTGAGTGTAATTTACAAGAAAATACTATTTTGGTTTTTCTACTTCAAAATTTCACATTTGAATCCATGTATTCTTTGCCATTTCGTTGTAATTGTTAGCCATTTCTGAAATTTCTGCGCCAAATGTCACTTTCTGATAATGTCTGAGTGTTTTGTGCGTGTAAGATCATGTCACAGCAAACGCTGACTGCTCGTCAGGACAACATCGTCATGTGAAGAGGAGTTTGTAAAACTCCAGCGGCATTCAAACGGAATCACACTGCAGCCAGTCGAACACACAATCACCTCAAACCATGCAGAAGAGACTCGACAGCGCCTCGGGTGTTGCCATCCCACAATCCATCACTGCTCCTCAACTCAACCCACGAGACTCTCCAACAACCCTCCATCTCTCTCGACTCCTCATCATAATGCCTCCAGACACGATGTGATGCTTTCTTCTGCGCTCTAACCATCTGTTCATCATTATGAAACATCACTCATCTGCCTTCATCAGAAAGAATTACACACAAACACAGTTTAGTTGATATAGCAGCAACTAGAATAGCTAAAGTAACCCAGGTATTAGGGAACGTTCTGGCAAAGTGATGAATAAATGTTAATACAACATTCATTATAGTTATCTGGTCTCTAACAATGTTCTCAAAACGTTAGCACAGAAATGTCATTCGTACTGTACATCATTCATGGAATGTTTTTTTCTGAAACTTTTTAGGACGCTTGACTAATATTTTTTAAATATTAGAATGTTCAGAACATTCAAAAGTAACATTCCCATAATGTTTGCAAGATGATAAAATGGAATGTTCCCTTAACGTTAGTATAATCAAGAAAAAACGTTTTTAAAACATTTAAAAAACTGGACGTTCAGAAAACATTCAGAAATAACTTCTATTCAGCAAGGATGCATTAAATTGATCAAAAGTGAGAGTAAAGACATTTCTAATGTTACAAAAGATTTCGGTTTCAAATAAATGCTGTTCTTTTGAACTTTCTATTCATCTGTGAATCCTGAAAAATAAAATCTATCACAGTTTCCACAAAAATATTGTGCAGCGCAACTGTTTTCAACATTGATAATAATCAGAAATGTTTCTCGAGCAGCAAATCAGCATATTAGAATGATTTCTGAAGATCATGTGACACTGAAGACTGGAGTAATGATGCTGAAAATTCAGCTTTGATCACAGAAATAAATTACATTTTATCAGATATTCACATAGAAAACAGCTGTTTTAAACTATAATAATATTATACATTTTACTGTATTGGTGATCACATTAATGCAGCCTTGGTGAGCAGCAGAGACTTCTTTCAAAAAATAAAAAAATCTTAGTGTACAAGGATTTACGTTTTACCTTTAAAGATTTTAAACAGCATTTCCTCTTGAACTTGCAAAGAGAAGTTACAAGAAAACTCAATCAAACCAGATAAAAACTACAACACTCTGATTAATGAGGCTGAAGACTCATTACATTTGGAGCCAGAGTCATTTACGCTTAAATTATGCAATTTGTAACGGATCTTACTTTTCTCCGATAACAGCCTAAACAAGTTTATTTCATTAACAGCTCTATTACTGAATAACTCTGCAGACAAATGCAAGAATGTGCTCGTTTCCGGTTGATGTTTGGTCACTCGTGTTTTATGGAGGTGTCAGGACCGCTCCGCTTGAATAAGGTGAGTTCAGGTGTGAATGTCACATTGAAACACAGCTGTGATTAATGACCAAACACTCCAGAGGCACAATCCCATTTCACATCACACCTCAAGTACCATTTAAATCAAAACCAACATGTGTATGTATTATTTGATGATGTCTGATGAAGCCTAGAGTTCATAAAGTAGAGCATGGGTTCAATTCCCAGGGAATACATGACCTGAGAAAAATCTGAACCTTAAATACAATGCAAGTCACTTTGGTTAAAAGTGTTTGCCACATGCATAAATGTTACGATGAAATGGCCTTACATATGCAGAAAACAAGTGTGTCCAGTTCACGATTAACTTCATAATCAAAAGAAGAAAAATTAAGAATAGTTTTTTTATTTTTATTTAATGAATGAATGAATGAATTTTTTTGCCTAAAGAAAATAGTCTGTTTTTGGAATCATTAAGATCCTTTTTGCATTGTGACTTTCAATGACAATCAAATACATCTATATTCCAAATTCTTAAGCACTGTAATGGGGAAAAAAAATAGTACAACTATTATTCATAAATTATTATTACATTTGATTATTAATTCAATATAATTTTGAATTATTAAGTAGAATTTAATATAAACATTATTATATGCAAAATAAATTGATCACTACTTAAATATTATTAATGCAGAATTAAGTAGAATTATTGTTAAAACATAGGGAAAATAAGCTGATTATTAATTAATTTTAATTTAGAATTATTAAGTAGAATTAATATTAATAAAAATTGTTATACACAACATAAAATTAATATTAATTACATTTAATTTAGAATTATTACATATAATTATTACTAATAAAACAATATTATATGTAAAATGTATTGATTATTAAATTAAATCTAGAATTATTACGTATAATTATTATAAATAAATATTATTATATGTGGATTTTTTTTTTTTTACTATAATGCATAAAAAACTAAACAGAACTGTCACTAAGAATAATGAGTGTTATGCTTATGGATTTATAATGTGTCCTGGAAGAGGCAGCAGGCGGGTGATCGGATGACAGGAAGATGTTCAGGAGACGGATCTGGGATTCTGCATTCACTGCGAGCCGGTTTGTGTGCATGTGGCGGAGTCAGTAATGAATCACATTATGAGCAATGTCACGGCACACAGAGGCTTCTTTATATCAGACATGAAAGGAAATGCTTTTCCCGCTCTCCATTCGTCTCTCTGTCCCATCCACAACTGTAAACCCTCACCGGAACGGAGACCGCCGCCAGCTCCGCGCGGAAATGAAAAATTACAATTTGAAATGCCTGAAAAATTTATTCATGCACTAATATTGTTTCTGGGTGGCATACGTTAGACCATCAGGCTGCCTGAATATAAATGTGATCAAATCAATGAGCTCCCGAGGGGAGCGTTGCGCTCGCGTTTCTGGCCTCTAATACACTCCTAAGAGAGTTGAGATAGAGCGAGAAGCAGGAATAACTTCTCCTCATCTGCAAGGCCACGCTTCTTTCTGACAGCTCTCGGCTCTGCGTATGAATAAATAAATCCAGTCGATGGGTGGCCAGTGAGCCACTGCTTTTAACTTGAGAAGTCAGAACCATATAAAAAAAAGAAAAACAAAAAGAACCGAGTAGAGAGGAAAATATGAAACAAACTCAAGAGTTATGGTCCAAAAGTCTGGGATCAGTGAGATTTGTAATGTGTTTTAAAGAAGTCTCTTCTGCTCATCAAGGCTGCATTTATTTGATCAGAAATACAGAAAAAACTGTAATATTGTTAAATATAATTACAATTTAAAATAATGGTTTTCTATTTTAATATACTTTATAATTTATTTCTGTGATCAAAACTGAATTTTCAGCATCATTACTGCAGTCTTCAGTGTCACATGATCTTCAGAAATCATTCTAATATGCTGATTTATTATCAATGTTGATAAAACACTTTTTGCTGAAAATAGAAATAGAAAATGGAAATATTTTCTAACAATATAAATCCATCACTTTTCATCAATTTAACACATCCTTGCTGAACAAAAATATTAATTTCTTTCAAAAACAGAAAGAAAAAAATTAACCGACCCCAAACTTTTGAACGGTAGTGTGTATTGTTACAAAAGATTTCTATTTTAAATAAAAGCTGTTTTAAAAAAATCCTGAAAAAGTATCACAGGTTCCAAAAAATATTAGGCAGCAAAACTGTTTCCAACATTGATAATAAATCAGCATATTAGAATGATTTCTGAAGATCATGTGACACTGAAGACTGGAGAAATTATGCTGAAAATTCAGCTTTGCATCAAAAAAAATAAACTATATTTTAAAGTATATTAAAAAAGAGAACTATTATTTTAAATTGCAATAATATTTTAAATATTACATTTTTTTTCTGTATTTTTGATCAAATAAATGCAGCCTTGATGAGCAGAAGAGACTTCTTTAAAAAACATTACAAATCTTACTGACCCCAAACTTGTTCTCCTTTTTTAGATTATCTGGGTTTTCTACATCAATAACATCCTAAAATGCACATTCATACAAAACTACAGCTCACATAATGCCAACTTCATGAGCAATATTCCTCCATCACGGAGTGAGAAAGAAGCAAAGCTGCTCTTTTCATCTGTCTGAAGTGCCACTCGATCCTGCTTCAAAACCTTTTATGCATAAATTGCAGGTTAGGCAGGAGCTGACGTTTCTGAAACGATGAGAGTATTTCTGGCTCAGATCAATGCGGTCAGACCCCAGGACTCTCTGCTAATGAGAGCCGCTCTGATGGACCTGCAACACACTCTGTGCCACGTTTGTCTTCACCTGCAAATGAGAACTCAGCTCCCGTTAGGAGACATCTGTCCTGTTAACCTCTGACCTCAGCCTATTTTTTAACAAAACCTTGACGGCAAACATGCAGTTTCTGAAGCTAAAAGAAGCAGAAGAAATCGAAACTGTAGCACAAATATCAATAAAGTTAATATGATTTCACAATCCAAAATCAAAATAAATGACCTAAATGCTCCTGGTTATTGTGCACGATGCATCGATGCATGCTATTCTAATTCTAATTAATAATTTTAGATTTTTGATAATTTATAAAAAATGTATAATAAATAAATATATACATATTATAATTTATATAATTTTATAAAAACAGTTAGTTTTAATAATCTTTTTATCAAAATTTAATAACTTTCTCCAAAAAAGTAATATTAACGAACTAGATTTGCATTTTCTGAAGAACAGCGATCTCAAGGCAGCAAAAGTACGGTGTTAAAAAATGTTTAAAATACGTGTTAAAGATGGATAAATAGATTCGCAAGATGGATAAAGAGAGACGCAATTCATTATGCAAATATTATAATGATGTCAACACAGTCGAAAAACTTTAACTTTATAAATAGTGTAATATAGTGTAAAAAACAGAATAATAAATTGAAATTACATACAAAACAAAAAACTTAAACAAATAAAACAAGATTACTGAAGTACGTTTTACAAGAAAATACTTTTTAAATCTTTCTACTTCAAAATTTCATGTTTAATTCAATGCAGTTTGTTTGTAATTAATTGTGAAATTTGCTAGCAATTTCTGAGTGAAAACTCTTTCTACACAAGCAGTATTTTCAGTGTATTTTAAGTACCGTATTGTCCCGAATATAAGACGATATTTTTTTCTTGGAAATACATCTGAAAAAACGCGGTCGTCTTATATTCGGGGTCTAGACTTTGACATGTCAATAATACATCCACAACACTAGGTGGCGCCAAATACACATAAAACGAGTGTGCCATGAAATACGTAATGTAATGCGTGTTGTAAATATCGCGAGTAAAAACAAAAGAGAAAGAAAACCTTACAGCTGCATGAGGCATGACTGTCACGTTAGCCTGATGGCACCAAACTCCCTTTGTGATTTTAAAACGTAAGACAGTACCCAGATTTGAAGACTACAGTAAAATTTAACTTCTACTGTTAATAAGATTTCGGTAGGCTACTATTAGATGGATAGCCTAAATGTCCTAATTCAGATGGGCTACCTGTTTTGTTTT
>NW_015660885.1:716288-735683 GCF_001515625.1 Sinocyclocheilus rhinocerous
AAAAAATACAGAGATATGAATTTTTGCCCATATCGCCCAGCCCTACTTCTTACACAGACTAAGGCACGCAACATATTATTTTATAGTTTTCCAAGCAGTGATAAAGGCTGTGTCGATTAGCATTACATTATAAATATCCTTTATGATGATGAAAATGATCAAAAGAACTCAGATAAATGATATATTGTCGTAGTCCTGTGTTTACCGTATTGTCCCGAATATAAGATGATATTTTTTTCTTGGAAATACATCTGAAAAAACGCGGTTGTCTTATATTCAGGGTCTAGACTTTGACATGTCAATAGTACACCCACAACAATAGGTGGCGCCAAATACGCATAAAACGAGTGTGCCATGAAATACGTAATGTAATGCGTGTTGTAAAGATCGCGAGTAAAAACAAAAGAAGCAGAAAACCTTACAGCTGCATGAGTGGTGACTGTCACGTTAGCCTGATGGGACCAACTCTACTTCTACTGTTAATAAGATTTTGGTAGGCTGGTATTAGATGGATAGCCTAAATGTCCTAATTCAGATGGGCTACCTGTTTTTTTTTTTTTAATGGTATATCAAAAAGTTTATATTTTTTAAATGTGATTGTTGGTATATTTTACCAGTTTTTACCATACTTTCAAAACAAAAATTAAAATAGGAAAAATATGCAATATGAAAATAATTGAAGACAAAATGTGTTTTACTGAGAGAAAACAAGATTTGGTTTTTAAAAAGCCTTTTTCCAAAAGGTACATCTGGAAAAAGGGGGGGTCGTCTTATAATCAGGGTCGTCTTATATTCGGGCCAATACGGTATTAAAAGAGAGGCTCTAAAATAGAACAGATTATAAAACAAGGAGAAATAAAACCTTGTTTTGCATTTATAGTGCAAAAGCACCACAACACCTGAAATCAGATTAGCGTAAACCTTGTCTTATTACAGTACATTGAAAGATGCTGTCCCGATGGTCGGTTCTGTCATTATTTTCATTCTGGGTCTTTTCTCTTCTCTTCTGGAGTCTGTACATTAAAGGCACAATATGTACGATTTTTTTTATTAAAATATCCAAAAACCACTAGAACAGTGTTATATATTTTGCTGACTTGTGTACTTACATTATCCCAAATGTTTCGAAGAATGTTTAAATCCAGAGAAATAAGACGAAAATGACATATTGTGCCTTTAAGCAAAAAAGTTGTAAAAAAGATGACGCAGGAAAAAAAAACAAGAGAAATATCAATACAGATGTACCTGGCAAGCACAACAATATTATTATAGTCATGCAAATGCAATCCAATCAAATCAAATCCCAAAGGATGAAATCAACTCCTGACCTACATCTCTCTACATCTGACCTCAACTCTTTGGCTCAGAAATGTCTCACAATGGAAGGTAAATGTTTTGTGAATGCTGTTTCACACGTCTAAGACCATGAAACAAAAATATCACAGAGAAAGTCTCTGAAACTCTGCCATCTGACAGTAGCTTCTGCTAAAATACCACCAATTAAACTCCCAATGGATTTGATCTGTTGCGAGGAGAGAGTCACGGGTTTGTTTCGGATCCCCGAGAGAATGATTTCTTCCCTTTCAAACGATTAAAGACTCCTCAAGCTACAACGTCTGTGTTTTGGCTTTCATGAAGTGGACTTCTGTCCGCTTTTCAAGCTGTCTCCAAAGTCCTGAGGCCCCTGAAGACAATCAACTTCTGTTCAAAAGTGTCCGCCGCTCTCTGGAAGCAACGCTAATCTGTTTTTTTTCTCGTTGGAAATGGAAGCAGAACTTGTGACTCAGACGAAACAGAAGGACATGGAGGAAAGACGGAGAGGAGTGAATGTGTTGTTTTGATTCTGGTTTCAGGGCTCGATTAGCCACAGAATACTAAAAAACATGTTACTCCGGTTAATGTGACGATAAGGCCAACTTTTTCAGTCATTAATGTAACACACTCATATTGCCATACTGCTAAATGAAAGATGACGGTCAGAGAAGCAGCTCAAAAGTTGCTCTTTTTTCTATTGCTCAGGAGATTTAATGGAGTTCTAATGCATTTAGGTTTTTAGAAAGGATCAACTTTGTCTCAGATGTTTCTCATAAAATTTCTTGTGAGAAATATAATGGACACAAATGAGTCAATAGTGTCATCAGTCATACAGTAAGAGTTTCAAGCTATGAAACGAATGGAGTTCAGATCATCTGCTTGAGTTCACATGGAGATCTCTTGTTTGATTGCAGGCTTTGGTATCTTGGCAAAGTCTGAGATGTTGTAGAGATCTTTTCTGAAACAAGAGGAGAAACATGTACAACTATCGCTGTTTTCCTCAGGGACTTAAGTCACAATTTTCTCTCTAGTGAGACACAACTGAGACATTAGACATAAGTTTTCTTGGTTCTCTCATCCGGCTTAATGAAAGGTGACAGTCAAAGAAACTGCTCAAAGGTTTCTCTTTTATTGCTCAAGAGGAGATTTAATGGAGTTAAATCTTTAAAGGATCAACTTTGTCTCAAATGTTTCTCATTAAATTTCTTGTGAAAAACATGGACAAAAATGAATCTGTAGTTGTTATACAGTGAGAGTATGAAACTATAAAACGAATGTGGAGCAGCTCGGATCACTGGATGAGAAATGAATGAGTTCACATCGAGATCTCTCACGTTTGAATTTGGTATTTTGGTAAAGTTTGAGACATTGATGAGATCTCTTCTAAAACTAGAGGAGAAACATGTAAGATGTTGTTTTTTTCTCATGAGAAAAATCAGGAGACTTACATGACAATTTGAGACATGCTACTGAGATATTAAAGGACGCATTTTCATTACATGGTTCAAGCGACCCAATTCCGATTTTTTCTTCCCATGTGGCACAGATCGGATACGACCCATGAATGTGTAAGCAGGAAAAAAGCACATGGATTCTGATATTTTCAGATCGGTTTTAGGCCTCATTCATATGAGGAAATAAATCTGATGTGAATCGGATACGTGTATTTGTGTCTGCCATGTAAACGGACAGATCGGACATTCCCCTGTCAATGAGAATGGTTCATCAATTAAAGAACGACGGAGGCTTTTCTGGGCAGTGTTGCCAAGTCCATGGTTTCCAGTGGAACTGGGTTACTTTCACACTGATGCCGCGGGTTGTTTTTTAGTCCCCCTGGAATGTGATTTTGAAGGATTGGAACCCCGACAGCTAGTTTTGATTAGCAATTGGGCTGGTTTTATTTTGAAGACCTGGCAACCCTGTTTCCGGGTCAGTACGTCTAACTTGGGCTGTTTCGGCAAGTGCATAATATGAATGCAGATGTCAGATATGGGTCGCTTTTTTAAAGATGATGTAAGCTGATGTCACCAAAAAAAATCGGATATAGTCATCAAATCAGAATTGGGAATCAAGACATGCAGTGTAAATGCAGACAAAGAGACTTCAGTTGCGACTTTTCTCATAGTTCGGGTCACAAGGGTCTTCGTAAAGAATAGCTCTCTCATCCTGCACTGAAAGCTGCATTGTGAAATGCTGCGAAGTTTCAAAGAACGAGAGAACGAGATGAGATGAAACGGAGTGAAGTGCAGAGATCAAGACAGATGAGAGAAAGAGGGAGGAGAAGAAGGATAAAGAGAGAGCAGAGAGATTAAATGCAAAACACTTGAAACACAGCTCAGCTGATGCACTCGGGTCTAGATGAAGGCAAACAATGCTTGTGATTATTCTCTTATGTGTATGTGAGAGAAAGGAGGAGGAGAGAGGCATATCATCATAACTTCAATAACTCATTGAGCATAAATAAACCATGAGCTGCAGGTTTCTCCCTCCCTGAATGAAAAGCTTTATGTAAGGTTAACATGAGTGCTGAGTCGTCGGTTCTGAACCTCACCGGACCTCCGTTTCTCTCCGCGGCAGAGCTTTCCAAGTTCATTTCATGGTGTGAAGCCACATGGAAAACCTTTTTTTGATTCAAATCCATCCCAACTTTTCAATATCACAGAGCGCACAAACACAACCGCACTGCAATCCTCCAAAGCCGATCCACCGACTGCGCTTGAAAAATGAGCATTAACGTTCGTCAAAGCGAATGGCGTAAAAATTAGTCAAGGTACAGAGCAATCCATCAGATAGATCCATCTGGAGAGGATGCAGAAATTTTTTTTTTTTAACTTGCTCAGATGTGAACGGTAATCAAACCAGCAAACAGTATAAGATATGCAAGGAATTCTGGAGAAGTCACAGTAAGCAACCTAAACCATGCAGCACATTCATTAGACTTCATTTCATTACAAGAAAAACAAGTGGAAAAAGAAGAGGAAGAGGAAGAATAAGAGGAAAAAGAAGAAGTGGAAGAAGAAGAAAGTAAGAAGACGAGAAGAAGCAGAAGAAAAGGAAGAGGAAGAGAAAGAGAAAGAGGAAAAAGAAGAAGAAAATAAGAAAAAGAGAAAGCAGAAGAAGAATAGGAAGAGGAAAAGGAAGAAGAAAGTAAGAAGAGGAAGAGGTAAAGGAAGAGGAGCAAGAACAGAAATAAGAAGCAGAAAGTAAGAAGAAGAGGAAGAAGTAGGAAGAGAAAAAAGAAGATGTAAGAAGAAGAGGAAGAAGCAGAAGAGGAAGAACTGGAAGAAGAAGAAGAAGAAGAAGAGGAAAAAGAAGTATGAAGAAGTAGAAGAAGAGGAAGAGGAAGATTTGGAAGAAGAAGAAGAAGATGAAGAGGAAGAAAAGGAAGAATTGGTAAAAGAAGAAGAGGGAAAAAAGAAGAAGTAAAAAGATAAGGAAGAAGTAGAAGAAGAAGAGGAAGAGGAAAGGAAGAAGGATCAGAACAAGAAGAAAAGGAGGTGTAAAAAAAGGAGCAGCAAATAAAGAAGCAGAGATGAAAAAGTAAGAAGATGATGAAGAAGCAGAAGAAGAGGAGGAGGAAGTGGAAGAAGAAGTGAAAGAAGTTTCCTGTGTTGATGTATTTCCTAATAAAACAGGAAGTTGTGACGGTACAGCAGTCTTTAGTGAATGTCACGGTCTGGATAAACCTCATGAACGACAGCAATGAATAAATCACAGCCACTTCCTCTGAAACCAAAGTACAAGCATTTACTTCCTGTCCCAAACGACAAGCAGCTCCGATGAAAGAACAAAACAAACAGAGGAACAAATCAGAGGATCATGATGAACTGGTGAGCTGTAGTGAGTCACAGACAGAAACAGAGCGACTGATCACAGATCTGATGAGGCAAAAGAGTTAAATTAACCTCTCACTGCTAATCACACTGGGATGAGTGTGCGAGTGTGTGTGTTTGTGTGTGTGTGTGTGTGTGTGAGAGTGTGAGTGTGAGTGTGTGTGGTGAGAGTGTGTGCGTGTGTGTGAGTGCGTGTGTGAGTGTGTGCGAGTGTGTGTGTGTAGCAGGTGCGAGCAGTAACGCAGCAGGACAGAGTGTGTGCATGTAAAGCACATCAAAAAGAGGTCAACCCTGAGGAAAGTCTCCTAAAAGTCTCCTTTTGCTCTCCAATTCATCTCAGTGCTGTCTAGTAGGGCTGGGAGAAATAAACATTGATTCTCAAATGCACTGCGATTCTCATTTCATTGATTCTGAAAACTTCTGTTATAACTGAAATGTCAGTACATTAGTGTGAATGAAACCTATTAGACCTGCCGCTGTCTATGATGTCATTGGTAATAATCATACAGCAATAATGTTGAGAAAATATTGAACGTGTTTTTTTGTTCCCCTTTATTACTTTATTTCTGCTTGTATATTCTGAAGCTGTATTTAGTTAGTAGTTTAATTAATATTTAACATACAATACTTTTTATTTATTATTATTTAAATATTATTATTATTTAAATATTTAGATTATAAAATTTTGTAGAAAATATAATATTTTTAAATATTTCAATTATTATAATATTACAATAATTATTAAATATTATTGATAGATAATTATTTTTAATGTATTTATAATTATATAAGTAATTTAATAAAAATTGGACAAATACATTTGATAAAGTAAATTGCAAAATTGTAAATAAAGTAAATAAATTCTGTAAACAAGAATTAATAAGGAAAAAACTAGACCTGTGTTTATTTAAATGTTATATTACAAAACTTAAAACTTTAAAACCTGTCTGCATTAAATATAATGCTATAATAATAATATGTGAAAAATATAATTATTATTATTATTATTTAACATTATTCATAACAATTATTTTTTAAAAAGTACTTACACAGGGTATATACAGGAATCATGGAGTTAAATTTAATACCTTTTAAGACCTTTTTTAAGACTCTTTCCATACATTTTAAGACCTCGTGGCCACTCCAAGTTTTAACCGGTTACATCGGCAACACTTTAACTTACATTTACTATATACTGTTTGTAAGATAGCACTAAACAGACTTACTTTGTGATAACTCCTTATCAATGCAACAGAATTCAGAAGGGGGGAATGAAGCACAAGAGAATTAATTGAGTGACTAACCAATGCAACCCAAGAAACAAGAATTAGACTAATAAACAAAACAACTGACAAAACTTATTGAGGAGGGAAAATAAAGCTCTCCGAGCTAACGGGGCAATGAGTTCACACATATTATTATAATATTATAATAATTAAACATTATTTAGAAATACTTATTTTTAAAAGTACTTATAATTATATTAATTTTAAGTAAATTTGATATTCAAAGTAAATACAAAATAGTAAGTAAATAAATTCAGTAAACTCATTAATTTAAAAAAATAAATAAAAATAAACAGATCAAGAATAGTTTTGGAATGGGATCATGATTCCCAGAATCGTAATCGGATCGGATGGCTAAAGATTCCCACCACTACCTTCCAGTATAAACAACTAAAATGCTAACGAGAGCTCATTTGTGAATCTTCTTTCTTCTGGACACACATGGTCTCCTTGAGATGTTGAGTACAGTAACGTGAGCGTCTCTGTGGACCGTCTGTGTGTCAGAACAGACCCGCGGCCGGCTGCGGCTCCACAGAGAGCTGATCTCTGCTTTAACACACGCCTGTGGAGCATCTGTCTGTGCTAACAAGACCACTGACATCTCTCGCTGAAGCAGCACACACACACACACACACACACACACTCTCACATTCAATCTTTGCGTCTGTGGGTTTATTTAGATACACTTTGGTGATAAAACTGTTCAAGGAGCTAAATCTGACAAAACCTTCTTTCGATTATTGTAAAATAAAGTAAATAAATGATATTGTTAACATAAGTGTGTGTGTGTGTGTGTGTGTGTGTATATATATATATATATGCACTGGCCCCGCCCCCAGACCTGGACATCATCTTCCACTTCATATACATAGTTGACTGTATCCATAAATGCAGTTATGCCCTAAAATTCAAGATATTGGTATGGTTTTTGTCTCATATTTATATCATACGATATCACACGAGCAGAGAGAGCAGTAACACGAGTGCTGATTTTGTCCCGAATATCACGAGTTTAAATGTGATTTTATACAACAGTTCAGTAAATAAGAAGTTGATATTGTGTTATATTTTAAACACAATATTATGTGTTTTTGCTCAATTTTGCAAAGAATATATTACGTTTAAAGCCATAGCAGAATTGTTGTGCGTCTTCGAGCAACACAGCGGTGTTTAGTTTCTCAATGAATCCGCGTTTTGAACGAATCGTGTGAACCAATGATTCAAAGACCCATTCATATAGAGAGCCGTTTACTTCATTACTGAATGAATCAGCCGTTTGAACGAATCGAATGAATTACATTTACTGCCCCCTGCTGGCAGATTTAGTTTCTTATTTAGAGTATAATTTAATTAATATTAATAATAATAAAAACATTAAAGGGATAGTTCACCCAAAAATTTTAATTCTGTCATCATTTACTCTCACGTCCCTCATGTCGTTTTAAACCTTTCTTTTGTGGAACATAAAGGAAGGTATTAGGGCTGTGCAATATATCGAAATATCGCAAATGTACATATCGCAATATGCTTATCGCTACAGCTTGCAATATTTGGGGCCATGAACAAAAGACAAAGAGAAAATCACTCACTGCTCTTACCTAAATAACTTTTGTAGCTTAAATAAGAATCAGTGCATATTGAATTCAAAGAGTAAATACTAAGCAGTTTTATTTTTCCTTTTTATTATTCAGTTCCTAAACTCATGTTAAAATGATTACACTAATGTTAAAGTGACATTTTTATGTAATGCTCGAGTAAAACACTACCGTTCACTTTCAGAAGTTGTTGTAGGGGTGCTTTCTTATTAGAATCAGAATCCGAATGAGCTTTATTCACCACTTAAGTGTGCGCAAACACAAGGAATTTGTTGTGGTTTTACAGGAACTCTTGGTACATACATACATACAAATAACCATATATATATGACACAAGATAGTTATAGAAGTTCACAGAACTGACTCAGCAACAGCTGTGTAAAACTGTTTCATCTGAGCATGTGGCACTTTAAGCATTATTGTATCGCATATCGAATATCGCATTATTTAATGAATTATCGCATATCGCATTTTTCTTCAATATCGCACAGCCCTAGAAGGTATTTTCAAAGAATATAGAATACCCTTAAAGAAATGTTTCTCAAACGATCTTCTTTTCTGTTCCATAGTTTATGTTAGGCCATTGTAGCCTAAATGTTTATGCGTAGTAGATTTTTTTGTTGAATCAAATACAATATTTCTAAAGCTACAGTTTGTAATGTCTACTTGACACTTCTCATTTAACAAAAATATCTTTAAATAATGTTTTGTGGGTATTTTCACAGTCAAATTTATTTTGTGATTAATTGCGATTAATTAGATTAATTAATCGAAATACAAATTTAAATGAAATAATATAAAATACACATATTTTTTTCCCCAGCTAGTTGTCAAGGCAGCATTTCTCATTTTTATTTAATTTAATGATGTACTAAAATAACTTAAACTACAACCAAAATATAAATGAACCAATACAGGCAGACATGTTTTAAAAAAAATAAACTAAAATGTGTAAGTTTCCACTGACTAAAACTAGACTAAAATGCTCAGTATGTTTGTTTGTTTTGCATTGGTAGATTCAATAGTTTGACTGTGATTAAAAATGTAAAGCGTTGCTCTATGAAAACCACTGAAGGCAGTGCACTGCAAAATAAAAGACATGTTTTACACAAAATTTCAGCATGAAAATTTCATTACGTCCTCCAATCATTCAGCATGATTGGATCCGAACAGAGACAAATTAAAAACAACTTTCTGCACATTTGGCAGATTTCATGAATGCGTGCCGATATATTATTCAGATTGATGCCGTTCTGCTGCCTGTGAGGAATATCAGCCTCGCTCGCTGATGTAACTCTCAAACACTTCATTATTATAAGTGGATTAGAGTTTAGAATTAATTAGCTGCTGTTTTGAATAGGAATTGAAGAATTATTGTAATCCCATAAGAGTGATGAACACATATGCTGGATGAGGAAGATTATATTAGACGCATCTAATGATCAGATACACTGAGCTTGGGGGTTCATACTCATATTAAACAGTCTCAGTCTAATTCTACACACTCAGCAGAACTGGCCATGCCGTAATGCTCCAGCCAATCAGAGCGCTCAGATTCATCCAGCTTCTGCTCATGCTGCATGCTGGGAATGCAGAGAGCAGCATTAGACGAGGTGCATTTACATTTATTCATTTAGCTGATTTATCTTTTATCCAGTGTGACTTTTATTACATTCGAGGTTTGCATTTTGTTACTTCATGCGTACATAGATCTTAAATGTAAATATTTTGTGAATCTACTGTTTATGCAACAGGAAAAAAAATCAGATTGATTGACGATAAATATATAAAGCTGGTTATTGTGTATCTAAAACCCATCGAGTTTATTACAAAAATCTTACTGACCTGTTTCCCTGATGTATGACTGATAAATATGCATCACATTAAGTTCACTAGTTTATGTTTAAACTGTGTAATCCAAATGCATTGATATTTTACATGCAATTCAAATACCTAAATCTTAAATATTATTTTGAGTAAATCAAATATTTCTGGAGGAATATGCAGGTGCAGTTGATCAGTCTGAGGCAGTAAACTGTTGTGACAATAGAGCTGAAGCAGAAAATTGGGGCGTTCGCTGGATGGGGCAACAGCATGGAAGATGGCTGTGGGCGTCAGAGGAGGAGACTGGGGCAATAAAACAGTGCTGACAGCGCAGGGGCAGCAGGGTAGAGCGGGTAAATGAAGGGTCGGGGCATTAGATGGATGAGGCGGTCAAACCGGCACTGGATGGACGGATGGAGGACCAGAACTGGGATGCTTGGAGGGCCGGTTGGAGGCAGAGAGGAATACAGCAGATGGTCAGGATTACTCTGGACTAAAATACTCCCATGATTCTCTGAGGGAGAGCCGTCCAGAGAAACTCCATCTGTTAGAAATACCCATACAAGAGAGAGAGAGAGAGAGAGCGAGAGACATCCTGAGCCTCTGCTAATACTCTCTCTCTCTCTCTCTTTCTGTTTCTATCTGAAATGAGCTTCTGTCCGTGCACAGACTCAGTCAGTTCAGCATCAGACGGCAAACAGCCGGCAACACGGACAAACACACGACATGTGAGATTACAGGCGCTCGGAGGAGGACAGAGACTCTAAACCAGCAAACAGCAGCAAAACCGTCTCTGTACTTGAGCTTACAGTGACTATTTATGATCTTTAGACTGTAATTGTTCAGTGTCTAAACACTGTAGACGTGTTTGTGTGCAAGTTTGCATACTTCTAAAATCAACGCTTAACAACAAGCTGTAAAATGATCGCAACATCGCACTAACAAGCTGTAAAATGATAGTAATTAAGCCTGATAACTACATCTAGTGTCTAAACAAACCTGCTCTCAACTCATCAGCGGAGGCGGCTTTAAATACACACGCTAACCTGAAAACACACAGAGGAGGGGATGCTATTGCTCAAAGGTTGCTCTTTTAAAGCTCAGGAGACTTAATTGAGTTCTCAGCAGTGTTAGATGTTTCTCAAATTGTTCAATAGAATAAAAAGACAAAAAAGGAGTCTGTAGCTATCATCCAGTAAATGTATAAGAGCTGTAAAATGATTGCGGAGCAGCTCAGATCGTTTGTTTTGGGGAAAATTTGATTAGAAATTTGATCATATTTTTATTAATATTATTGAGATCAATGTTTGATCGCACATATCTTGACAAATCTCAGCACAGTCTGAAACTCAAATGAGATTACTGGGGTCCAGTGCTTCTTTATTATTATTTAAATACTATTATATTATTTATAGGGCTGGGTAAAAAATATCGATATCTCGATATTAACCGATTCTCATTTTTACAGAACGATATCGATTCTTAAATCCCAAGAATCGATTAGTCTAGCCTGTTTTCAGTTAATGGACGGACCATTGAAGGGCACTTCCCATCCAATAAATCGCAATAAGCATTGTGCTTTGGTGCTTTTAATATGAAAAAGTTTCAGATTTCAAATTCTGTCCATTGTATTGCAGTATTCAAACAATAAATGCCGTTTTGGCGCTGTTTAATGTGGAGTTTAATGTGTTTTATTTCAATATTATTTTTTAAATTTCAGTTTTTAATTTTCCATTTAATGTATATATTTTATTTTAGTATTTTATTTCAATTTTATTTTGTTTAGGTTTTTCATTTAATATTTATATTTCATTTTATTGTAATATTTTATTTCAATATTATTATTTTTTTTAATTTCAGTTTTTAATTGTAGGTTTTTCCATTTAATATGCATATATTTTATTTCAATGTTATTATTATTATTATTATTATTAGTTGAAGTTTTCAAGTTCAGGTTTTTGCATTTAATATGTATATTTTATTTCAGTATTTTATTTCAATATGTTTTTTTAAGGTTAGGTTTTTATGTTTTTCATTTAATATTTATATTGTGTTTCACAATTTTATTTCTATTTTATTTTTAATAGTTTTAGTTAATAATGCTGCTGGGATCACAAGAAATAAATCTGAGAACCATGAGACTTCAGCAAATTCTCCACTTAATCTCATTGATGTCTTGAAAAGTCAACTGAGCTAAACAATACAACTAAACAGCTCAACATATCAACAGTGTCTGTAGCCTGAACAGGCCTCTCTCATCAACACAAGTCAAATATTGATTGATTTTTCCACACACTTCATTGCTCAGCTAATTAAAACTTTCCCAACCACCCCAGTTCATAATGTAATTATCAGCCAATGAACTGAGCATCTCTTTCCACACGTCTAAGTCTGTTCTCTGGCATCTGTGGATGCGGAGCGATTCACACACATCCAGACCGAGCCTCTCGATTGCGCTATTGAGTGTTTCCTGTCAGCTGTCCATAGAATAACCAGCGCTGTGAGCAACACTATTGGACGTTATTGATCGGGTTTGGTTTTGTACAGTCAAGTTAATTAGCATGTCAAAAAAAAACAGTTAGTCTAAAATAACCCAAAAGAACATTCTGCAGTTTCTGACACGTGTCCTAACCAGACGCGACGCGACAGAATCACTAAAATATCACAGCCATTCAGAAGCGCAGAAGTGCACTGCACTCCCAAAGAAATCGACAAGTTTATAATCTAATTCATAAATATTAAACCTTTTTGACATTTTTAAAAGTACATACTGAGTGACTGATACCATCTTTGTCATGGAAATCTCTTGTTGGTTTGCATTGAGTTTGCAGTTTTAACACATGTTTGCTTTCAGTATGGCTACAAATGTCACGCAATATGATATTCAAAATCACATTAGACACATTTAACATTGAATAAAGCACATAATCAGCACCTGAGATTATAATTGTCATAGTTTTATGTTGTTGTTCCAGCAGCGACGTCGCAGAAAATAGAAACCGTTTCTAAAATAGAAACTTCGCATGTCGCCGTCGCGGCTGGTTAGGACAAAAACTCTGATTAACATGGAAAAGATAGCTTTTATCGCGTGTAGTTAGGACATGGTGTGAGTCTAACACTTTCCGTTTGTAATAGATTTGTTCAGCTTCAAACGTCTTTGCAGGAGTATTGCAGCCTGGAAAATGAATTAAAACATTTGTTGTATACTATAAAACTAAAAGCTGCTGTCACAGTCCCTCTACAGCCACAGTTTCCTCCACTGCACTTGAAACTGACTCTGAAACTTGTTTAATGTGACTCTATTATATTCTCCAGCATATGGTTTTCTACGTCATCGATATCAGAATATGCCACTCCATTACGATCAAGCCAAAAGAAAACCTACTCTTTGCATTCAATGCAATGATTCTGTATAAATCAAACTTGATAAATAGGATTTATTTTGATTTTATGTTGACTATAAAGTACCTGGAGATACCAAGTGTGTAAAAAACCATAAGTATAACCAAACTGGCTATACAAGTAATTTCAACTTAAAATGACTTAAAGAATTGAGTTGAATCTTATATAACTTGAAAAATGGAGTTTACATTATTTTGATAGAGACATTAAAAGCATGATGTGAGGAGCTGCAGCAGCTTTCTTTCTGTCTAGCAGGTTTCTTAATAATCACACAACCCTGAACGCTGCATTACTGGCTCCGAATGCACCTTAAACTGCAATAAAGCACCCTGCGGCTGGAATTATGGATGGTTTTAATATATGCTTCAATATTTTTTGGTCATGTTCTACAGGAACATAATGAGTGGGTGAAACACGTCCAGCAGCATCAGCTCCTGTCTGCTAGTTTATCATGTGTAATTCAGCAGCAGGAGCCCATCTCGCATCAAATGTGCTGGCGAAGACCTAAAACCTCATCTGTTCATCATAACGAGGACTGTAAGGGTGGGAGGTAGGGCTGTCAAAAAAAAATTCGAATTTCGAATATTCGTCGAATTAAAAATAAAAATCCACGTTCGAATGCAAAAACGTTTAATATTTGTATTAAAATAAAATAAAAACGTTCAGTGTCTTTGTATTGTTGGGCCACTTGAATTTAGTCTTAAAAGAACAAATTAAAGGTTGCCGAATTGTCACATCCATCAGTCGAAAGTAAACACTTTGGAAAAAAGTGCTTCATGTGGTAACATAAAAATGAACTAACGACAAAAACTCTGATTAACATGGAAAAGATAGCTTTTATCGCGTGTAGTTAGGACATGGTGTGAGTCTAACACTTTCCGTTTGTAATAGATTTGTTCAGCTTCAAACGTCTTTGCAGGAGTATTGCAGCCTGGAAAATGAATTAAAACATTTGTTGTATACTATAAAACTAAAAGCTGCTGTCACAGTCCCTCTACAGCCACAGTTTCCTCCACTGCACTTGAAACTGACTCTGAAACCTGTTTAATGTGACTCTATTATATTCTCCAGCATATGGTTTTCTACGTCATCGATATCAGAATATGCCACTCCATTACGATCAAGCCAAAAGAAAACCTACTCTTTGCATTCAATGCAATGATTCTGTATAAATCAAACTTGATAAATAGGATTTATTTTGATTTTATGTTGACTATAAAGTACCTGGAGATACCAAGTGTGTAAAAAACCATAAGTATAACCAAACTGGCTATACAAGTAATTTCAACTTAAAATGACTTAAAGAATTGAGTTGAATCTTATATAACTTGAAAAATGGAGTTTACATTATTTTGATAGAGACATTAAAAGCATGATGTGAGGAGCTGCAGCAGCTTTCTTTCTGTCTAGCAGGTTTCTTAATAATCACACAACCCTGAACGCTGCATTACTGGCTCCGAATGCACCTTAAACTGCAATAAAGCACCCTGCGGCTGGAATTATGGATGGTTTTAATATATGCTTCAATATTTTTTGGTCATGTTCTACAGGAACATAATGAGTGGGTGAAACACGTCCAGCAGCATCAGCTCCTGTCTGCTAGTTTATCATGTGTAATTCAGCAGCAGGAGCCCATCTCGCATCAAATGTGCTGGCGAAGACCTAAAACCTCATCTGTTCATCATAACGAGGACTGTAAGGGTGGGAGGTAGGGCTGTCAAAAAAAAATTCGAATTTCGAATATTCGTCGAATTAAAAATAAAAATCCACGTTCGAATGCAAAAACGTTTAATATTTGTATTAAAATAAAATAAAAACGTTCAGTGTCTTTGTATTGTTGGGCCACTTGAATTTAGTCTTAAAAGAACAAATTAAAGGTTGCCGAATTGTCACATCCATCAGTCGAAAGTAAACACTTTGGAAAAAAGTGCTTCATGTGGTAACATAAAAATGAACTAACAAAAGTATCAATAAAATTTAGTTTATTAAAATTAAAATTGATTATTATAAAATGCATATCTGCTAACATCAAACTCCAAAAAATCCAACTTATGAATTACGTCTCAAGTGCTTGACGTGAGCAGTATCTATGTGACGCCTGGAGTTTCTGCTATGGAGAAGCTGAAAATCCAGTCTTTTCATTTCGGATGCTGCCTTTGTAGGCAGAGCCCTATGTAGACAGCAGGGTTTGGATCAGAGCTGAACACTGGCAGGATCTCAGGCTGGCGAAAAACACTCGCTTCTTGGCAGCAGACGAGGTGGGAACAACCCATGAGCCCCTTCTCTCTTTCTGTCACTCTGTCTTTTTTGTGCATACTGTCATTTTCAATCATCTGAACCGCCTCCAATTTGTTTGTGTCTTTTTTTGAACGCTGCTAATCCGTGAAAGTTTTTTCTCCTGGCGTCTCACGTTGCTGCTGTAACTACAGTGCGTTTGACCGTCTGTTCTGGTGCGAAAGTTAATTTCAGCCGCTGATTCACTTTAGCGAGAATTCCAGCCCATTACCGCGGCAAACAATGGCTGCTAACAGCGCGCGGCTCCAAAAGAACGTCTGTTTCCATGGGTACGGCTGCAGACTCGCGCAGAACCCCGTGTGCTCTGAACATGCCATACACTGATGGAGCACAAATCAGTAGGCGCTGACTTCACTGTGACAACGGCTCTTGCTTTGATCTCCAAGAAAAATCATGAATTAGATCTCCTCAATATCACAGCTGTTCCTCAGACTGAACTACAACGCACCCGCTGCATGCTGGCAGAATGCAACACTCCCTTACTGCACCATATATACTGTATACTGACAACTGGTTTTTAAAATAGTACTGTATGTGTAACAGTATGCAGTGAGAAAACTTTCAAACAGTAGTAGAATGTAGGGCCGTGCAATTAATCGAAAAACAGTTTTTTATAGTCATAACAACGATTATGAAAATACAATAATCGAGATAAAACGATTATTGCGCCCCATTCTGCCCCCTGCACTTTCGTTCCTCCATAAAAGCCCAATTTCACGTGCAAATCAGTAACATCATATAACGTGACTTTTGCAAAATGAGACGTGCTTGATTTATAGAAGTATATTTATTCATGTTTTTAAAACGTGAAAGAGAACTTGCGCTGCTCTTCAGGAAGATATATGCGCTCAGAGACGGAGCAGAACACGGACATGTAAAGTCATCATTTAGCGAAAGGTGCGCACCTAAACGGTCAAATACACGCAAAAATTATTATTCATGTATACCTTCGTCGGTCATGTAATAAATGAACGTAAAGAGTTGAGAATGAAATTCGCGTGTAACGGTAAATTGGATCTGTGTGTCTCTTAAAGTGACAGCGGGCTATTTTCCTGCTGCGACTGTGTGCTTAATATTAATCAAACAACAAAAGACAAATTCAAAATCACACACTGCTCTTGACTGAATGACTTTTGCAGCTTTAATAAGAAACAAAAAGGTTTAATTATTACAGTGAAGATGCTGTTTTATTTTACATTTGATTATTCATTTCTGTAGTAGGCTGTAAACTGTTTGAGACTTGCGTAAAAAACATTAAAGCACAGTTTGTTTCATTTGTATCTTTTTATTCTATTGTATTTGTCCTTTGCTTTTTTATTACTGACAGTTTAATTATTTTCAATAATTTTGAGGACTTTTTGTTTGTTTGTTTGAAATTCCGCTGGTCTCTACAATGTAGATGTCATAGCAACCTTATTTACAGGAAATATATTTTTGATATGTATCACTATCTTTAAATAAATCACTCATATAAAGTTTTGGTCATATGGCCCCCTCATAATTGTGTTAAATAATCGTGATTACAATACTGACCAAAATAATCGTGATTATGATTTGTGCCATAATCGAGCAGCCCTAGTAGAATGTAAAATGACTTGATTTTTTTCATGGTCAATCATTTCAAATGTGTGGAACGGAGCAGCGACTACAAATTCACAGTTTTATCAATAAAGCTGCAAGTGCACACCTGTAGTTGACAGATGCTGCGTTTCTATTATTGCTGTGTAAAAGTAAAATTAAATAATAAAATAAAATGATACAAGACAAATAAAAAATAAATAAATAATAAAATAAAATTATAAGACATAAAAAATAAAAAAAAATTAACAAAATAAAAGCTATTATACAAATAAAATAAAATGAAAAAAATTTAAATAAATTATAAAATAGAACATAATAATATTCTCACTTCATTGGCTTTGTATGTTAGCAGTATTCAGTGTCTTTGTAGTTTTGGGTCAATCGGATTTAGTCCGAAAAGAACAAATCAAAAGTGTCACACTGCACATCTAACTAAATCAACTAGATGAATTAGTAATTGAAATAAAAAATAGCTTTTTTAAAAAAGATTTTGATTGTAGACAGCCAACCAGTTTTATCAGTGAAGCGGCAAGTGAAATAACACACCTTTGACAGATGTCCTGTTTCCATTTCTGCTGTGTAAAACTAAACTAAACTAAAATAAAATAAATATATAGGGAAACATTGGATACAAAAACTCAGTTTGTGTAAAATGTCAACTTTTAGCAGTGATGGGAATAAATAGAGATCAAATGGAGAGTTTGGCTTAAGTCCCAATCTTCTCTGTTTCTCCTGAGAAAAAGACACCAGGGGCCGGTTGCACCAGCTAGACGTAAAAACGCTGGGTGTAAGCCCTACGCTGAGCTTTGCAACGTCCTGCTTTACAATAAATATTTACACCTGTTGCACCAACTGAAACTTCGATCAGGCGCAACTACGCCCGGCGTAGACAATGCGCGTCCACGCCGACACATTCTCCCTCAATTATAGATATAGCTGAGATGACGTTCACGCCGCAATGGCTACAACTACTAATATAGAACTGAATTGCTCAAGACATAATATAAGTGAAATCACCGCGCTATGATTTCATTGAGTAAACATTTCCCAACAAGTCCGCGTTTTTATATCTGAATAAGTCTCCCTGCACACTCCCATGACAGATTTCATCAAGGTTAAGTAAAATATAATAAATGTAATACAATGCTTCTCTCTAGAGTTATTTTTTTTATAGCTGACTATCAAGTTTATGTACAATGAATGTCTTTCCTGAGGTAATTGTGACTTTACGTGACATTTTGTGTTTTGCTGTCTTTCTGTGGCTGAAAAAACACGTTTATGGTTTGTATTTTGTGATAAAATTCACAGAATTTGAAAGCTGATAATTTATTTCTGATTAAAAGTAACAAAGCACAAAACTTATTGCGATTATTGGATGGCAGGCACGCTTCAAATAATTAATTGAATTATATTGAATTATATTGAAATATTTTCAAGCACACTGTCCTTCCAAACAAGATGTCAGATGGATCAGTTTCTTTTAATAATCCCAGTTCATATGTAATATTTTACTGCATAATTATTACATGCTTGACAGAAATATATTTTGTATTCAATGTCGACAGTGTGGTAGGATAGCACAGAGCTTCGCGATTGATATCGCTTATCCTGCCCGAAAAGACCATAAACATTACAGGTCACGTCTGCAGTAATAATTAACTAACAGACATGAATCCTAAAAACGAATAATGTCCGAGCAAATCATGACTTTTCACTTTACACCTACCTCTGACTAGGCGTAAGATTTAGTGTCAGACGTAGCACTACGCCGAGATGGTGCAACGGGTATAAATTCTACACACGACTTAAAGCGCCATTTATGTCCAGCCTAGTCTTACAACCGGGTGTACGTCCAGCTGGTGCAACCGGCCCCAGATAATATTGTTCTTATGGACCTGCAACCACATAATTTTAAGACTTTAAATTTGAATGTGAAGTATATACAGCGCAGCATATTTCTGAATTACAACCTGACTACTGAATATTTTCAGAGCTATTTAAAGGGATAGTTCACCCAAAAATGAAAATGCTGTCATTAATTACTCACACTCATGTGGTTTCAAACCCGTAAGACCTTCGTTCATCTTCAGAATACAAATTAAAATATATTTGATGGAATCTGAGAGCTCTCTGACCCTCCATAGACAGCAAGGGAACTACCACGGTCAAGGCACAGAAACGTAGCAAGGACATCCAACCCTCTACAATGCAAGTAAATCACTCGCATATGCGACTAAATCTTCACTCTGGGCGACTAAATGATGA
>NW_015660885.1:738548-743028 GCF_001515625.1 Sinocyclocheilus rhinocerous
AGCTGACTATCAAGTTTATGTACAATGAATGTCTTTCCTGAGGTAATTGTGACTTTACGTGACATTTTGTGTTTTGCTGTCTTTCTGTGGCTGAAAAAACACGTTTATGGTTTGTATTTTGTGATAAAATTAACAGATTTTGAAAGCTGATAATTGATTTCTGATTAAAAGTAACAAAGCACAAAACTTATTGCGATTATTGGATGGCAGGCACGCTACAAATAATTACAACCGGGTGTACGTCCAGCTGGTGCAACCGGCCCCAGTTCTCTAAGTCAAAAACATCTCAAACTGTGCTATCAAGGTATCAAAAAAGTAGCAAGAAAGATACCAAAGTCAAAGATCTCAGTATTAACTCAAACATTTCTCAAGAAATTCTTCCAAGAGCAAATTATCTTCAAGTTATGCACATTCATTTTACAACTCTATAGTCTTAATGCTAACAACTGTCTCATCTGTGTCTTTAATATAATTGAAAACAAGGTCTTCTGTGCTATGAAAGAGCACTTTTTGAGCAATAAATCTCAACCCAACGCTGCTTGTCTGCTGGAGGAATGTTACACTGTTAACCGTTTACCACGAGAGCCACGTTACCGTTAAACCAGCTGATGGGAAACAGATCAATACCTGTTCTCTAAGCAGCTGTGGATCTCTTGGTTCACTGCCTCAATTCAAACCTCAATTTATTTTTTTTACGGGTGAGCCATGGGACAGTTCTGCCTGTCAATCATTTAAAATATGTGGAACATGTGAGACTGATATGTGTATTTATCCTCTGGCTTCACAGATTCACAGTTTTATCAGTGAAGCTGCAAACGCAACACACCTTTAGTTGACAGAGGCTGTGTTTCTATTTCTGCTGTGTAAAATCAAATCAAATAAAAATTCATTTACAAATAAAAAATATGCAAATAATAAAAATTATGTTATATAAACAATATTATATAAATAAAATAAAATGAAATACAAATAAAATAAAAAAATTAAAATGATAAATAAATAAATATTATACAAATACAATAAAATAAATCACTTTATTGAGTTTGTATTTTAACAGCGTTCCGCGTCTCTGTAGTTTTGGGCCAATCGGCTTTAGTCTGAAAAGAACAAATCAAAATGTTGCTGAGGTGTCACATCCATCAGTAGCATAGCCGTTTCGGAGCAAACACTGGACCTTCAATCACGATAAATGGCCACGCTGTCTGACATCTTAAACCATCCGGTGTATGAGACTGAGACTCAACCTGCACTGTGCGCTATTGATTTCTTTGTGCTGAATGTCATGAAGTGATAGATGGACATGAAATGTTACACAAACAGAGATGTTTTAGACACATTTCACCAATCAACAACGATGAGACTCTAATACAACGCTTTTATCCCTAGATATTTCAGTCAGAACTGCATCATCTCTGACTGTCACGTATTTCAGCTCAAGATTTGCACCACCTTAAAGTTTAAAACCATAATTTTAAATATTTTTTTTAAATGTACTCTTCATTTCTTAAAGTGCAAAACTTTTTAATAAGGAACAAATTACCGAGTGCACCTTTAAACAAGTATTCCCCTATGAATATAGATTTTTTTTTTAATCTCCTGAGATTTAACCTAGATTAAACCACAAAGATCATTAATCATTCAACGTACCTTTCAGAACAGCTCATGCAAGCTTAATTTAGACATACGTGAACTATATGCACATTAATTTCAATGACAGCCAGATGGAAACTAAAAGAGAGTGCATGTGTGTAAGAGAGAAACCGACATATAGATGAACCCATGTTTCTCCAGAGCTGTTTCTGTGTTAACCACTTTCATTTTCTGTCATCAAAAAGCATTTTGAGTCCAATTTACAACTTTCGCAATGCAATGCTTACTACGGCTTTTGTACACATGCTAGAGACGAGATTAAGTTGCGATTCAAACGCACGAGTGCATGCAAACTGACTGTTCCTGAAAACACATGTGTGCCTGTGTAACGATGAATAATACAGCAGATTTTCCAAATATTATATATATATTATACAAATATACAAATAAAATAAATAAAATAATAAAATAAAATAAAATAAAAAACATTGGCACTTTACTGGGTTTGTGAGTACATGCACAGCAAAGCAAACTGACTGTTCGTGAAAACATGTGCCTGTGTAAGGATGAATAATACAGAAGGTTTTCCACTGCAGGATGAATTGATGCCGGAGGGTTCAGAGGTTAGCGGACGTGCAGAGGTAGGAATTTACATGTGTAATCCGCGTGCTGTTTTGAAGTCTTGCGTGGATTATGTGAATAAACGCCGCATGCTGCTCTTACGGATTACAGAGTCGCTGGAAGCCTTTACTCACACAGGAAGTAAACACACAGCCATAACAATCCTTCCCACTAGAGTAAACTTCAGTATACTGTATTATTTACCAGCGAGTGTGTAGTTTGCGCTGCGTGACTGCGCTTATGAATAGAGAATACAGAAAGGAGTACTGGAGATGGGAGATGCTACAGGAAGAGAATGTGTGGAAATAGATAATGGGAGTAAAACTTTGACAGCTCCTTAAAACCCTAAAATGTATTAGCCTCTGCAACCTTTGGCACCCGGAAAGTGGTAGATAAGAGAAGTTAGGCTATCTTTTGAAAAACTGACTAGCAGGTGGTTTTCTACAATGAAAGCAAGTATTATGAAAACTAACAAACAATAAAGTACCGAGACTGACGTATAATGAACGGTCTGTACGCTGACTGGACTGTGGCCGATTACAAAACTGTACAACTTTCATATTCCATTTCATATATTAAGAAAAATTACAAATGAGATCTCTTTAAACAATGAGATGAAATGGAGCAAATGGAAAATTTCCTACATTTCAGATTTTTCTCCTGAGAAAAACAAATGGAAAGGCTCCAACTTCTCAGAGTTTTCTGTTGAGAAAATGAGAATGAGATCCCGGACATTGCTCAATGCTTTGTTGTCTTCTTGCAATAAAGTCTAATTTTGACTTCTGGAACTCTGTCTCCTGAACATTATTTTGCAATCTAAACCTACAAACTGTACAACCTTAAGGTCACACACAGCTGAATTTAAAATGCAGATATGAAGCTAACATGCACTCACTCTGTCTCTTTCAGTGACACATAGGGTTTTTGACACTTTAGTGTAAATCAGCCTGTGGCACCTCATCAATTACACCGTTTAATTGGTCCCTGTGAAATCCGTCTGCCTGGGATCGCATCCCACTGAGGGGCTGTAAATCACTATTGAGACAGTCAAACATCATCAGGCTCGTGTCCTCGGTCAGAGCGATCTCCTCCAGGACCATTCATGACCATTGATGTTTGTCATTGATCCTTGTCCCTTTGTGTGATCGTGTATCTGATACAGTATTTGTCACTGATTGAAATCAGCCCTCCTGGCGGCTCTCCAGCAGGTCAATAGTGTGAATGCGAGTGCTCTGGAAATCACTGGCTGTGTATATTGTCTATGATGTAAGTGTTTTGCTTAGAAACTGGCAGTGTTTTCTTGTAAGCATCTGTGCTTCTGTTCTCAACAATGCCAGTATGAATCTCCATCTGTGAACTCAACATATTTCAGGCCTATAGGCACAGTATGATCACTTACCATTAAACAAGCTAAAAGTTTACATAGTAATATTTAATGTCTCGATTAGTTCTGCCAGACAGCAATGAAATCAAATGGAAAATCTCCTACTTCTCAGATTTTTCTCCAGAGAAAAAAACCTAGTAATCTCACGTGTCCGCTAGATTTTAATAATGTCTCAAACTGCGCTCCAAAGTCTGCTATAAAAAGTCAAAGATTTCAATATGAGCTCAAACCAAACAACCAAATGATCTAAGCTGCTTTCAACTTTCATATTCCATTACATGTATTAAGAAAAATTACAAATGCCATCTCTTTAACATCAATTAGTTCGCCTAGACAGCAATGAGATGAAATGGAGCAAATGGAAAATTTCCTACATTTCAGATTTTTCTCCTGAGAAAAACAAATGGAAAGGCTCCAACTATGGCTGTGACGGTCGCTGTGACAACCGCGTCACGGCAATAGTGCACGAGCATAATACGAAGTTTTGTATACAAGTGTAATAACAGTAATAGTTGTACATTGTTTTATTTAGACTATAAGTCTATGGTAATTCACAAATTACCTCAAACGCCATACACATTATTCAATCCAATCCTTTAGATTGGCAGGTTTGAGAGCAGGAAAATACAGTTTATGCATTCAGCAAATTAATTTTGTGTTGGGCGATGGACCTTGTTGGCGTGGCAACGATTCCTATTTCAATGAGAACGCGTGCAGACGAGGAGTTAATGCGCCCGCTTGCTTGGCGGCGGAACAGTGAACCGTGTCTACACCGGACACGACACCGCCGCGTCGCAACAGGTTGAGTCGGTCTAGTGCAGTGATGGACAAACTTGGCCCTTCCAGGCCACTTTCCTGCAGAGATTTGATCCAACCCTGATAAAA
>NW_015660885.1:743038-762301 GCF_001515625.1 Sinocyclocheilus rhinocerous
GACAATGATTAGCTGGTTCATTAGGGTTGGAGCTAACCTCTGAAGGAAAGTGGCCTGGAAGGGCCAAGTTTGCCCACTCCTGGTCTAGTGTCTACACAGGACATTGAACTCTGTGTCAGTACCTCATAAATAGGACGAGGCAGTTTACTGTCGGGGATTTGTCATGTCGTGTCGCGCCGCATCCAGTGTAGCATCACTGATTATAATGAGTTCTATAGTATTTTGTCGTGTCGCGCCGCGCTGCTCGCGTCCTGTAGACAGGGTGTATTTAACTTTCTTATTTAGGCTACTTTCTTGTTTGTCCAAAATTTTACCAAAAGTTGGTAAAAATCTGCCACCGTCACAGCCCTAGCTCCAACTTCTCAGAGTTTTCTGTTAAGAAAATCAACCCAGTAACCTTACATGTGTCCTCTAGATTATCAGAAGACGTCTCAACAATGTCTCAAACTGTGCTCAAGCAGTCTGCTATCAAAAGTCTCAATGAGAACCCGCACACTGAAAAAAAATACCAATTTATCTGAGATATACTATCCACATTAATATTCAATCCAATTTAGGAGAGACAAGTAAAACAAATTTGATATTTCAGGGAAGCATATCTGTTATGTCTCCCGAGAAATAAATAAGCAACCTCTGAGCAATAAAAATGTTCCTTGAAATGGAAAACAAATTAACAGTGACCTTACGTGTCTCAACATCTCAACAATGTCTCAAACAAGTTTAATTTCAAATTTGACCAGCAAAAGAAAAAGTCAAAGTGTGAATTCTTTAACATCTCAGTTAGTTCTCCTAAAAATCAATGAGATAAAATGGAGAGCAAATGAAAAATGATTTTTCTTCTTACAAATACACCTCCATAATCTCAAGTGTCTTCTAACTTTTCAGCAACCTCTGAACAATAAAATGTTCCTGAGAAAAACACACCAGTAACCTCACGTTTCCTCTAGATTGTAAGACGACGTCTCAACAGTATCTCAAACTATGCTCAAAGCTATCAAAAGTCTGACATCTCAATGTGAACTCAATCATTCCACTAAATTCTAATTAAAATTCTGATGTGAGGTAATTATTATATCTGGAAAGTGATACGAGACAAAAAAAGAGCAACTTCAGAGCAATAAAAACCTTCCTCTGGACATTGCAGAGCCAAATTTAAAAGCACATGACAAACGGAGTGACTAAACACAACGGTCCGAGCATCATGAAGAGTTTTAGTGCAGTAGCGTGTATCGAGGCCCCTCCTGCATGAGGGCCGCTCGAACAGGGAGTCCGTTGTTTCAGGGAAACTCTTCTGCAGTGATGCATTCACATGCTAATAAACTGGAACAAAGCACACAAGCCGTGTCTGGCTCCAGAGCCTTCAACTAGGACAACCATCGCCACGGAAACCGGCTCTAGAACAGAATGCCTGGCATGGTTGAGGGTACGAGGAGAATGCCACAGTATTTACAGCGGCCAGTTTCAGGATGACGTTAAGCAATACACCACTTGAGGCTGTTAAAAACAATCCTTTACTGTGGTAAAATCACTGCAATGGTGGCTTACTGCTTCAATAAACTAATATAGAAAGTAAATAAATAAAATGCTTGATATAATGGACAATTCAAGCCTGAAGAAAACAACCTCTGTTCGCATGATGCGGGCATTTTTCACCCCATCAGCTGATGCTCGTCTAATGGAAGCGCACCTGAGACCAAATCACTGATGTGAGACAAACAGAAGAATCAGTAAACATGGGACTGTGCAGGAAACAGGATGTGCTGCATGACATCACTTCCTGTAGCCCGTGTGTGCACTTTCTGGTGCTGATTTTTTAATGCAACATTATTTAATGTGATCCCTTTAACATTTAATGCAGCAGAAGCAAATAAATATTAAATGAATATGAACTTAATTCAGATAAAATTGAATATTCTGAGAAAAAGCAAAGCGGATAAAGTGAAATAGTGAATAATGAATAAACTCAACTGAAGAAAAAAAAAGAGATTAAGCTCGCCAACACTGAAAGAAAAAGTTTTAGCTGGGGTTTTATTGGGATTTGTTCACTGTTTTATGGTCCAGCAGGTGAAAATAATTCATCTGATCACTTAATAAAGTAACAGCACAAGAAACAAGAGGAATCATTTAAACCTGGAGCACAAATGTTGCATGTTTGGATCTAAAAAGCAACATTATTTCAGCTTTCTACTTTCACAAGTACACAGAAAGATCAAATCCATTCTGCACATCATGCAGCAGCACCAGGCGTCCATATCAGGTACAACGCTGAGATTTAATATCTGCAAACAGTGCTTGATCTCACTCTCTTTCTCTGTACGCTACACGCACAGACTATCAAAGAACTCAGCCTTATGCTAATGTGTAATTAATTCCTGCAGCAGTATTTAAATCAGGATTAATTATAATTGAGCTCATTTTCATCGAGTGAGGCCGTGTAATCATTTGAAGAGGAGTCGGGCTTTTATCACACTTTTCTCCGAGTCGTATTTAGAATCCATAATATCAGGTTTCACACTCCGGTCATGTGCTGTAAAGTCTTGAAGTCAGAGCTCAGGGAACGGCTGCTTTTTGTACTTAATTGTTTAACCGGCGTGGTCAAGAGACTCGCTCATTAACGGACTAATACATGCCAGGGCTCTACGCTTTGCAATATATCGCACAACAAAAAATTGTTATCGTGACAGGCCTATCTGTGATACATTACTCAACGCTGCAAAAACACGTAGAAACCTTTGAAGCTCCCTGAGCGCAATCACAAGTATGATGATGATCGGGTCAGTCGCACTGGTGCTCCTAAAAAAATTTTCATAGTCGCGCGCAGTAGTTTTCAGTCGCAAATGCGACTGAAATGGTCGCACTGTAGAGCCCTGCATGCATGAATCAGTCGTGGAGTCTCAGAGAGACGCTTTCTTGCTTACAAAAGTTAACAAATCACATTAAAAAGAACTTGAGAAAGTGAGGGAAACTGTTGAGTCGAGGGAGCTGTGAAATAGAGGAAATATCTAGCTATTCCTGGACGGATGTGAGTTGGGAATTGAGCGAGATGGGTTACGGGTCCAAAAATACATCCATCACTGTCCGTTTTTACCGTAGAGGGAAACACGTGTGCTGGAGCTTCGAAGGCGACTTTGGACGAGTTCTTGACAGTGAGAATCGCAATAAAAGTCCAGTGAAACAAACAGAAAAATCAGTGCGATGGCACCTCCTCAGAGATCTGCTGTACTTCTTTCTGTGTTAGATCTGCCTCTTAACGCTGATGGCTTGGGTTTCAGTCTGTTGAAAATGAGAGCAGTTTGTCACTGATGTTTAGTCTGATGTAGCCGATAAGAAAACAGCATTAATTATATAAGATGGACAGTTTGGGGAGAACAGATGAAGATAAAGGGCCATCATTAACAGCACCATACAGCTTTAGTGCGAAAGCAGTGGTGGTGGATGAACGACAAGAACTAAAACACTAATGATAGAGAGAGATTTACACAATTTAAAACCAGGTAGGTATGTTAAAATAAAGCTATTTATTTGATTTATTACATAAATACACTCTGCCATTCAAAAGTTTGGGGTCAGTTAGAATTTTTTTAAATAAACTGAAACTTTTATTCAACAATGATGCATTAAATTGATTAAAAGTGACAATAAAATATATTCACATAGAAAGCAGTTATTTTGAATTATAATAATATTACATAATATTACTGATTTTACAGTATATTTTTATCAAATAAATGCAGACTTGGCGAGCATAAGAGACTTCTTTCAACATTAAAACATCTTACCGACCACAAAAATGTAAACACTAATTTACATAGTCAGATGTAGTGATTAGTTTACTGTATATATAAATAAAAGTCAATTGAATAGAGACAATAGGAAGATATAAAGACGGACAAATAGAGACAGAGCGAGCAGTAGATCAATGTGAGTGCTGTCTGACTGATACGTCAAATCCAAAAATGATCCATAATCTATAAATCTATAAAATCACTGCCCACTAATCTGCTCAGCTGAGCCTGTTTTAGCAGAAGATTTGGCCCAAATACACACAGGAGCACTTCACTGTTTCACAAACTATCATCCTTATCTTACACACACTCACACACGTGTCCACTAAAGCCTCTCCAATAGCCTGAATCTACTTAAAAAAAGCCTTTCTGTGCAGGATCACACTAATGGGTCACACAGAGATCACGCAGTAGTTTTCAGTCGCAAATGCGACTGAAATGGTCGCACTGTCGAGCCCTGAATATAATAAGTGGACTGAACTTCAGGGGAAAAAATAAAGAGCTTCAAATGTCTACATTATAGCTCTTTAAAATATTCTTTCTATTGGTGAAGGACACATACAGTCATACTGGTGGCGATAAGTAAAATCACTCTAGCTTTTCTTTCTCTTTCGAGCTGAAATGAATTTCAGATATTCCATCAAGCAGACATAAAGCCTCAGCTGCAATCTCTAAACGTCTTCAGTAAGAAATGAGCCATCCGGTTCCTGCAGCCCCTCCATCCACTCTTCCTGTGTCAGAATGAACAGATTGAAGAGGGAGCGACAGATCTGACAGGACAGATGATCTTCTGCTGTTCAAGAATTCCATATGGTGGAGAGAAACAGAGTTATGAATCTGTCTCTGCATAAATCAAGAGGTTATTCAGACAGAAAGCTCTAACCTGCAGTGGTGGCAGATATTTGGAGATGTTCTGACTCCACCCGAACACACAAACAGGTGGAGACAGCAAAACTGTACAGTAAAAATGTAGGGTTTTATTTATTTATTTTAACTATTACAGTTTTTGTTAATATTTTGAGTTAGACTTTAATTTTCTATTTCAAATTAATTTTAGTTTTTTCATTAAAAGTGTTCATTTAGTTTTAAATTTGTCGTGTGTGTATTTTTTTTTTTTGTAAATATATCTATATAGTTTTTTATTAAGTTTAAGTCTTAGTTTTTAGTTTATTTATTTTTAGTTATTTTAGCACTTCAACAAACTGAAATTAGCTATAACTAAACTAGCTGAAACTTTTTATTTTATTTCGGTTCAGTTATTTAATGTACAAAAAAAGTGAGTCATTAAATCATTCATACAACTGATTCGTTTAAACACAGATTCATTTAAAAACTAAATAAATCACAATCATTATGAGTGAGTCAAAGAATCACTCACTCAAATGATTCATTCTCAGATACTAATTAATTAAGGAACTCAACAACTGACTAGTGAGTCATTAAATCATTCATTCAACCGATTCGTTTAAACACACTGATTCATTCAGGAATTAAACAAGTGACTATCATTATGAAGTGATTCAATGAATCAATCATTCGACCAATTAATTCAAACACTGATTCAATCAGTGATTCATTTGTTTTAGTTTTAGTTAAAAATAGTTGAAATATTAGAAATGCCCTTATAAAGAAAAAAAGAAATCACAAATGAGATCTTTTAACATCTCATTTGTTTCTCCTAGACAGCAATGAGATCAAAATGGAAGCAAATAAAGACTTAAAGTCCTTCTGCTTCTTAAAGGGGTCATATGATGCGATTTCAATTTTTCCTTTCTCTTTGGAGTGTTACAAGCTCTTGGTGCATAAAGAAGATCTGTAAAGTTGCAAAGACTAAAGTCTCAAAACCAAAGAGATATTCTTTATAAAAGTTAAGAGTTAACCACGCCTACCTAAAATGGCTCGTTCTAACACGCGAAACTACTTTGTTTGGTCTTCCAAAAGAGGAAAAATAATGTGTTTTTTTAACTTTAAACCGCATAAACACATTTCATTACACCAAATACACAAAATAATGTTCTTTTTAGCAGCATCATATGACCCCTTTAAAAGTGTCTCCTGAGAAAAGGACCTCATAGTTTTCTCCTCTAGAGTTTCAAAAGCAATCCAAACAATGTCTCAAACTGTGCCAAGATACCAAAATCGGCAATCAAAAGTCTTAATATTAACGCAAACATTTCTCATCCGAGAAATACCTGAGATAAAACACTTCAACAAACCTGAGCTGTAAAAGCGCAACACTTTCCTCTGAGTAAACGTGACTCCTACACACCAGAATAAAAGAGCATTCTTCTCCAAAGCAACAAAAATACAAATGAACAGACATGCGTCCACCTGCACTAACGATCTATTTAAATTAGTAATGTCTATTGATTAGACACAGTTTTCATGTTAACTGCCCACAGCAAGCGCTCTCTGAGGCCAGATATTGATTCCCCGTGATAGAGAGAGAAGGTGTAAATACTACAGCAAGTCAGGATGGGAAGAAAAAGACTCAGTGCTTTTGCTCAAGAGTAGCCATGCATCTGCTGTTATTTTAAAGCCCACATAAACACATACAGCAGACACACAAAACTGACTGGTAACATGCTGGTAACTGTAGTGGTCTGGAGGATTGAATACTGATTTGAGAATCTAGAAATTACAAATTTACAAGATAAATACATACAAATGACACTAATGCAGAATTTTTCCTTCTAAAAATTTCTTGGAATCAACAGCTGAAATTGTTCCGTAAAATGACTGTAACAAACGAAACTATGTTTTAAACAACTTTACAGTTAAAATAATAAGTTTTGACAAAAACAGAAAGGTTTATAAAATAGTAAACCTCGCATTTCAGCCTAATAAATTATACAAATGTTATAAATATGGTCTGAGCAAAAACAGCAAATGGGCTGCATGAAAATTCCAATTTGGAATTTGTGCAGGAAAAATCACTCATATTTTGTTCAGAATATGTAAAAATCTAGTTATCATCAGTATTTTTACATAGAACATTCTCATCTGTTTAAATCAAATCAAAAATAGAATTAAATACTGTGTTAGTGCACCATTATGTGAACTGTAAAGTAGCTTTACAGTTCAAATAATACAACTTTTGACAAATACTGAAAGTTTAAAAAAAATAGTAGACCTCACATTTCAGCCAAGTAAACGATTATGCATGTTATATATAATTGGTCTGAACAAAAATGGCAGATGGGCTGAATGAAAATGCAAATTTACAAATCCCTAGTATTCTGGATTTTTGTATGGGAAAATTCACTCTTATTTTGTTCAGAATATGTATAAAACTAGTTAACATCAGTATTTGCACATAGAACATTTAATTTTTTTCAATCAAATCTAAAATATAATTAAATATGCTGTTAACCGATCTTAAAGCTGGCAACTACTTACAAATCCCTAGCATTGTGGGGAATTTTGCACACTTTTGTGGACATTTTGTTAAGGATACATAAAAATCTAGTTGGCTTTTAGGCTAAAGCCTCTAAAGGGAAAAAAAAATCATCTTTTGCTCCTGCAGAGAAGCAACATCCAATATAACAAAAACACAGGGAAAAAATTGGACATTAATGATGGTTGCAAGAGAAAATGAGAAAATGAGAGAATGAGATTGAGAAGACCTGCTTTGTTGTGAATTATTGGACTGTGGGGCTACCAGTATTACAGCGCACACACACACACCTCTGACCTATTGATTTATATCAGCCTCTGCAATCACACCCACAGAATCGCTCATGACACCCGCTCTACAAACAATATCTAGAGTGTGTGTGTTTTTTCTATAAGGATGAATTTTTCATTTGAAATATGAGTATTTGCACAGAATATTTTCACTAGTTCAAAGCAAAAATGTTATTAAATACAGTGCAAATAGACCTCAGAACTTAAGCTTTTAATTTCTGCTCCACTATCATCACCAAATGGAATTGCAAAAATTATAATAGTTTTCAAACAGGTTTTTTGATCTGTTCACCAGTCATCCATTAGTTGAACAAAGAGATAGTTAGGTCAATGCTGCTGCTCAAATGCTTCTAGAAGGACTCAGTCTACAAATATATTATTATTTGTCTCTGTATTTTAAACTGGGATACAAGACATTATTCCGAAAAATTGCACTGTCATGTTTCGAATATTTAAATAAAGCTTCAATTGGCAAACATGCTTAATCCTCTGGAATTACAAACATTCGTTTGAATTTAATAAGATGAGTGATGTCACGAAAAGACGTCTTGGGCATTTGTCTCTGAGAGCAAACACTGCTTCACTATTGTCAGATATTTTTATAGATTGAAGGACGGACAAACCCAAAATAAAAGTTCTTTACAGGCATCGAAGGTTCCATGTAGAACCTTTAACATTCATGGAATCTTTCCTTCACACAAAAGGTTCTTTATAATGGAAAAAGGTTCTTCAGATTTTTTAAATGTTCTTCACACTAAAAAAAATGGTTCTTTTAAGAACTGTTCACTGAAAGGTTCTTTTGGGAAACCCAAAATGCTTCTTCTACACCATCGCTATGAAAACCCCCTTTTGAAACCTTTATTTTTAAGCGAGTAAAAGCACTTTCCCCAAGACAGACTAAACTTTGACTTGAAATAGACTCAAATCTCTGTCGACTTGAACAATTTAGTCTGAGACCAGGTTGTATACCTGGAGGACCAGCTCTTGAAGAGATAAAAGAACAAAGGGAAAAGAAGAAGAAAAAGAATAAAGTGGTTTCTTCCTCTGGAATCACTGAATATCAGCTGCTTTGTACAGCTCAGTGAGTCTCTGATCGGCCCAGTACCTGAAAGAACATTCTTCTTTAAAAGACACTGTTGAATAGAGAAGTGTTTTAGAGAGGATATCATCGCCAGAGAGAGCTACTCCACTTGAAAGTCAGTTCATTTAGAGCCATTTCATTGTGAAACTCAACTCTAGACAGAGTAAGGTTATGCCACTACTAATATTAATCACTGTAAACCTCCTGATGTGTTCAAAAACTGGATACAACTTTTATTTTAGGGGTCAAATTGCAATTTATATGCTATAAAGGCAATTTGCCAAAAATTGACACTAAAAAATGTAAACATGTACATGTAAAAACAGAAAACCTGTATTGTAGCTTGTCAGAGACTAAAAGATATAAAATATGAGAGAAATTTAATAATTCCCATCTATTATTTCTATTGTGTTTGGGGTCAATTTGACACACATAATTGTTCAAAATTAGCTGCACAGACACAAAATAAAAGTTTTTTTTGTTGTCATGACTACTTGTTAGGGATGTAACGATTCACTCAACTCACGATTCGATTCACGAATTTTTAAAAAAAATTTTTCCAAAATGAGATTTAAGACGAATTATAAATTAAATGTGTCCTTTTATTATTGCTTGGACAAAATGCTGCACATTTCTTTGTGAAATTGAAATATAACACTATAATAATATACTAATATAGCACTTGCATATTATTGCTCTTTTGTTGGTTTTGATTGCTTCTATTGTCCTCATTTGTAAGTCGATTTTCAACCGGCCTGCGGTTAATCGTTACATCCCTACTACTTGTAGTGACTTTTTGCACACCGAGATGCAAGTAACTACAAGTAAAAATAGTATCTAACATTATTTGTACTTGTAAGTAGTGTTTATTGCTATTTGTACTTCCTCTGCCTTTTTGTCTTTTTCTCAAACCCTTGTGAGGGTGAAATGGAGTTCTTTTCAGTGCTGCAACAGTCTTGTAAATAGGATCCAAAAAACTGACAACCAAAAACAACCCGTGACAGAAAATGTATAGGCTATACTTTTTTTTTGGACTGTGAAACTTGACTAGATAAAGAAAGAGTCCATTTTTCTTGGTTGACTCAGAAGACGAGTCTCAATTTTGAATCTTAAATTTCATATTTCATAAAGTTTTTTCTGCTTTTATTTGACTCTTTAGTGTTTTGCAAAGTGTTGATTTTTGGCAAATTGCATGGAAACCAATGGGAGTCAATGGGAGAGTCAACACAAAAATTACAACATTTATACAGCCTTTCCAAAACACATCTATGTGTTGAAACTATGCACATTCATGACCCTAAATGAGAAATATCCACCAAATGTCAAAAAGAAATAAATAGTTTAACCAGTATTTCAAGCAGTTTGAAAAGTAAGTGACCCTAACACAGCAGGATGGTTAAAAACTGATATTGATATCTTAGTTCTTTTGCTGTATTAACAGTTTTAGTACATGTCTTTCCCTGCTGTCTTTTTTTGGGTCATGAACCACCAGTTGAGAAGCACTGATCTAGCCAGCGGTGTTTTAGCAGGAATCTGGTGAGATGTGTTGTGGTTAGACCTCTAGCCCGCTGCTGACCTCACGTCTCTTGAAGGTGACTCTCCATCTCGCTCAAAAATCTCATATCATTTATTCATTCCTCATCCCTAAACCCAAGGATGGCAGTCATCCTATCCCGTCTCTTTCTCTCTCAGGCACTTTGCTAGCAGTCCCAATGGTCGTTTAATTTTTGAGTGGATATTTTTAGCTGAAGATAATCGAGGTGGAAACTTCCATCTGTCCTCTGCACATTCCAGCTGCTCCGCTTTTCAACGGGAAAAAGCAAATCAAGGGAAAAAGCACTCATATTGGCATTATCATCATCATTTTCACCCTCACTTCTTTAAACACAAAAGTGAAAGGGGTAAATTCACAAAATTATTTTTTAAACATATGGCCATTTTTACAGTTTTTCTTAGAGCTAAAAAAGTGACTCAGGAAAGAAACCACAGGATTATGCTGATAAGATCATTGCATATTTAAATAGTTCCTAATCAAGACATGCTCTATTTTTCATTAATTGAAATAAAGCTGAAATAAAATAAAATATTTGATGAAAAAATTTAACTAAATGTACTAAAATTATTAATTATTAAATTATTATTAAATTACATTATTTATTATTAAAATGAAAACTGACAATATAAAAAAATTCTAAATATTAATAAATACTAAATTAATTGTATATAAATAATACTAAAATAGCACTGTCTCTAACCAGGGTTCCCACATTGTTTGACCAATGAACTTTTCCAGTAACTAGTTTTAATTCACCTAAACTTGATGAGGATTTCTTAAAAATTATTTTATAGAAACTGTGCTCAGAAAGAGTTGAGTAAAAACCATATTAAGCTATATTTGCCATATAAATGTATTATTTTTCCAAAATAATTTATACATGACTTTCCAGGCCTGGAAATCACAACTAAATATATTACATAAAATATATTTATGCTACATATATATATATATATATATATATATATATAAACAACTGCTGATAGATTTTATAAAAGCAGATATTAAACTCAAATCAGACAAAACTATTGCTGAAAAAAATCACCCTAATTCGACTTCATTCCTATCCTTGAGAAAACGATCTGCAAACTTTATATAAGAAATCCATTTTTATGTTAATTCAGTTTGGTTTGATTTTCAAGCAAAGTTGCATTCAGCGCAGGGTCAAAAAGTGCAGCACCGCTTCGGATGAACTTTAATTGGCAGAATTGATCTGTTCGCTGGTGTGGTTCCTGAAGCCTGAGGCAGAGCAATACAATGATTAGAACTCAAGCACAGAGAAACCTCCATCCCTCTCTCTCCTTCAAAACACTGTAACAAATCATTCATTTCAGCTCAGGCCTCTGATGACTTGGTCAGTGGCAGTGCATAACTCTGTCTCCATCGATCTATCTACTTTTCTTTTTAAAGTTCAGACTTGCATGCCCATTTTTTCTCACATTCGTGCTGCCTGGCCATTTCCTAATGGCAGAAGATGCTAAATTAATGACCGAAGATCCGGTGATCATGTGCAGGGACGTGTCTCGAAACTGACTGTGACAGCAGCGCAGGAAATGCAGCGAACTCTGGAAGACGCCCCAGTTTCCGACAACAACATCCAAAACGCCACGAGCACAGGTCTCAGTGGGACAAAAACACAGTGTTTCGCCAGAACCCGACCCATTGCCCCGGCTCTCATGACACTTTACAGCCTCAGTTTAAAGTGAATCTCACTCAGGGAGCCGCTCCATAACAGAACTAAACACCTGGAAGTGCTCTGTAAATGGATCCTGTGCTGGAGATGACAACGCTGCGTATTTGTTCAGTGGAGTCCCTACACGTATGTACCAGCAAATGCTATCACAAACATGCATGTATTAATGAGACATGTCTGAATAGACGTACACATCCAGGGCTGTTATCTCATCAGCTTAACGTCAACATGCTTTACAGAGAGATGGAGAGAGAAACTGTTGCATGGAGATTGAATTAGGCCAATGCCAAAGTGAATGGTACAAAAAAAAGTTGTAAATTTCATTTTTTTGCAAGACTAAGCATCATTCCCAAAGTGACGCTTATTACAGTTAAAACTAAAACCATAAACATTTTCATTAGAGATCGACCGATATATCGATTTACCGATATTTTCATGACACTTTACAGCCTCAGTTTAAAGTGAATCTCACTCAGGGAGCCGCTCCATAACAGAACTAAACACCTGGAAGTGCTCTGTAAATGGATCCTGTGCTGGAGATGACAACGCTGCGTATTTGTTCAGTGGAGTCCCTACACGTATGTACCAGCAAATGCTATCACAAACATGCATGTATTAATGAGACCTGTCTGAACTGACGTACACATCCAGGGCTGTTATCTCATCCGTTTAATGTCAACATGCTTTACAGAGAGAGGAACTATGTTACGTGGCGATTGAATTAGGCCAATGCCAAAGTGAATGGTACAAAAAAAAGTTGTAAATTTCATTTTTTTGCAAAACTAAGCATCATTCCCAAAGTGACGCTTATTACAGTTAAAACTAAAACCATAAACATTTTCATTAGAGATCGACCGATATATCGATTTACCGATATTTTCCCCGATATTTAAGCATTTTACCATAATCGGTTGTCGGTTTTGTAATATCGGATTCACCGATAAACGCCGCCATCTTGTGGGTGTTTTGAGAATTGCGCGCAGGATCGCCATTGCAGCGAGTCTGAGGGGAGACGAGACAACAACAACAGCGTGCATAGGTAAAGCATACGTACTTGCTTTGCTGTAATTAGTAAACTTCATAACAGCCATTAATGCACATATTAGATGCGTTACATAAATGCCTGAAATGTAGCTAGTTTATGCAGCTTGTCTCTAAGAAATAGAGTCACGCAAGATAATCCGTCAAGTCCTGTCCCAATAAAGACGTAACTTTGCCTGAATTAAATAATATACAGCCATGAGTCAGTCATCTCATCAGCCGTTGTCATCTCCAGCGCAGGATCCATTTACAGAGCACTTCCAGGTGTTTAGTTCTGTTATGGAGCGGCTCCCTGAGTGAGATTCACTTTAAACTGCGGCTGTAAAATGTCATGAGAGCCGGGGCAATGGGTCGGGTTCTGGCGAAACACTGAGTTTTTGTCCCACTGAGGCCTGTGCGCGTGGCGTTTTGGATGTTGTTGTCGGAAACTGGGGCGTCTTCCAGAGTTCGCTGCATTTCCTGCGCTGCTGTCACTGTCAGTTTCGAGACCCTGCACATGATCACCGGATCTTCGGTCATTCATTTTGCATCTTCTGCCATTAGGAAATGGCCAGGCAGCACAAAGGGCCACGGAGAGGCACCTCGAGGGCATGTGAGGAAAAATGGGCATGCAAGTCTGAACTTTAAAAGGGGTCGGTGCACCGGTGGGCAAGTGACGTAACCGGTGTTGCGGCTTAACAACGGTATAAGGGCCACGGAGAGGCACCTCGAGAGCATGTGAGGAAAAATGGGCATGCAAGTCTGAACTTTAAAAGGGGTCGGTGCCGCGGTGGGCAAGTGACGTAACCGGTGTTGCGGCTTAACAACGGTATCACCGTCAGCACCGTCTATCGCGGCAAGCCTACTTGATGCACTAAAATAACTAAAACTACAACTGGAATAAAATTTTTTAAAAAATGTTAAAAAAAAGGAACTTTAACTAAAATTTATTTTTTAAAATAAATCTCTTTCTAAATGTTATGAACAACTATAACACTACTTAAATGATACTAAAATAACACTGATCAGCACTCATATTGGTAATAAAAATAATCAGAAGGGCAATAAAACAAAATCAATACTGTCAATACACACTTCCTGGCAGTTACATGTAAAACGCTTATATTTATAATCACTCTCTCTTATCTCTTGCGTATGTCTCATGTCTACTGTGCAATATTATTATATCAAACAATATTTCTCTTTAATAGCATCTAATTGTCTAAAATAACTAAAACTACAACTGGAATAAAAAAAAGAAAAAAAAAAAAGAAAAGAAAAAAAAAGGAACTTTAACTAAAATTTATATTTTTAAATAAATCTCTTTCTAAATGTTATGAACAACTATAACACTACTTAAATGATACTAAAATAACACTGATCAGCACTCATATTGGTAATAAAAATAATCAGAAGGGCAATAAAACAAAATCAATACTGTCAATACACACTTCCTGGCAGTTACATGTAAAACGCTTATATTTATAATCACTCTCTCTTAACGTCTACTGTGCAATATTATTATATCAAACAATATTTCTCTTTAATAGCATCTAATTGTGTAAAGCTGCTGTGTGCAGCTTTCTGGAAGTTCAAAAATATTAACAATACAGTGTGTACAAACAATACGGTCCCTAGAGTTTGGGAAACCTATTCGACAACAAAATCAATGTAAAAAAATTCAACCTAATTCGTCTGTAAAGTTTATTTGAAAAAAAATCAATTTTAATTCAGTTTGGTTTGATTTTTAAGGGAAGCTGCATTGTGCAACGCTGCCAGGTTCTATTTATGACGTGCTGACAAACATTTCAAATGGTTTTCAACGGTCGTTTGATCGCGACCAGTGTAGGCAGACTTTAGCTGTTGTAGACACGGTGTTACTCACCTATTGAGAAGAAACAAAGCAACCTCGGCATCCGATCGCAGGCCTCCGCTCCTTGAGTTCTCTCCAGCGCTGGAAAGCTGATCCGATATTTACACGGGTCCTACTTCTTGCCTTATCGTTCCGCAGACGGTTTCCTCTTTTGTTTTTTATCCGCCATCTCTATCTTTCTGTCGCTCGGCTCGGCTAATGTCCGTCCCATGCACTGAAAGCTCTCTCCTCCACATCACGAGTAGACACGCCCCTTATTGCTGATTGGCTACAAGTTTGTTTTGCTATTCGGCCCGAATCAGTTTTCTAAAGTGTTTTTGAAAAATCACATACCCTGCCTTTAATGCCAAATTTACATTGCAAAGGCGGTACAGAAACGCTTCTGAAGTGGCATGTAGGTGTCTTAACGTAGACTGTTAAATGCTTTTCAGAGGTGGCATAAATGCATTTCCACAGCAACTTGGGTCTGAGCATGCATAATTTAGTCTGGCTTTTATGTGGCATTGCGCCTTTACACTGAATTTTGATCAGGCACAGAGCAGCCTAAATCAGCAGTGTAAAGATACCTTAAATTGCAGAACTGATTTGTTCGCTTTTACTATAATGTGTACTCGAATGCAAAAGGAGTTGCTTACTGCATACTGTACAGTAGGGATGAATGCATATTCGGACACAGACAATGTTTTGCATGAACGAAACTCTACTCTGGATCTATTCTGAAAAATAGACTTCAAACGGGTTTTACAGAGCCTTTTGAAATTCCAAAGAACCGAAGGAACAGATGCATCCAATATGCTGATCTAGATGAACATACAATCCCAGAGCTACCTGCATATGTCGGTCCCTTGTGTGGGCCAACATATGCAAACAAATATCACCCGAATCCCACAGAGGATGTTACAATGAAAGTGTGCGAGTGTGTGTTCGTGCATCTGACTGTCACAAGCGTCACGTGGAGCAGTGCTCTTCATAATCTGGTTGGATTACGGCTCTCAGACCTGCGCTGTCTGGCCCGTCCATCCGTCAGTCCTCGGCCCCATGTATCCGCTTCCGATCCATGATCATTCATGACCCACTCACAACTTCACAACATCAGGCTTTGTGTTGTTCAGATCACACACACAACAGTTGCACTTTAGCTGGAAAAATTACTCTTTGTTAGTGTCCTCTCACAAACTATCTTCCTGTTTGAGACTGTAAAGCTGTTTTGACACAATCAGGATTGTAATAAAGCGCTATATAAATAAAGGTGACTTGACTTTGGGTGCCAAAAATGTGCAAGCAATCAAACACCAGCAGTGTGTGTGTGTGTATATATGTGTATGAGTGAGCAAGACACTGAAAACAACTGATTTTTCAGATATTTCACTACATTTGTGAGGATTTTAGGTGTGTAACACAAACACACACACACAAAGACATACGCAAAAAGGACACATCTTCACATGACAGCTGTCAAACCTTCTCAAACACCTCACATCTTGAACTACACCCAAGACTTTGTTTACATTCCTTGTAAATATAGGATTTTGTGACGTCACAGCAACTAACGTTAGTACACAAAACAATTTGCGGCATAAATACGAAATGAATAAGCAAGTGTACATGAATAACAAAACTTACCATTCACACAAAAGAAGACCAGCCAAGCAATCCATAGATCAGAATTATGAAATTTCAGCATTTTTCTGAGGGAAAGTCGTCGTGTTATGAAGTTCAAAGTCAGTCAGATTTTCTCCACAGTTTGGTGGTGGGAAAGTAATTGTCTTTCAAATAAAATCTAAAGCTTTTTAAAAATATTTCAACGATGACATGTAAAAATAAAAACTACAACTAGTCAAATTAAATCGGCGCGTAAAATTCCCTCAGAGAACTCGTTAGCGTCGGGATCCGCGTGAACGCGTCCGGTTCGGTCCGTCGGGATCCGCGTGAACGCGTCCGGTTCGGTCGGTACCGGGGCGTCCGGTTCTGTTCTTCAGCACAACACAGAGCTGTGTTCACATGCCGTCCACGGTGAACCAGACAAACGAGCACCGGATCCGCGAGAGGGCCATGACCGACGCCGCTGCCGCCTCTCTCCGCTCTGACTGAGACCCTGACTAACTGACTGCTGGCCTGTTGCCTGGAGACCGCTGACGCCAGTGACGCCAGTCCCAGCGCGAGGTAACTGTGCCCTCCTCTGGCGCGAAAAGGTGGCAGCGCGGGAAAGATATGAACGGGACAGACAGGAAAAGATAAAGAAGATTGTCTCAGTCTATTGAATGACTAAATATTTTTTTAAATGTTATATTATATTATATTAATTTTGTACACCATACAAACAAGTCAGTTTTAACAAGATTTACTATATTTGTGAGAATAAGATTTTCTTAATTTGTCTGTATAGCTGCATTATATTTATTATGGTGTTCAGTAATGTACAGTCATTACACTCTGAGCTCTCAATTAGGTATTCATACAATCAATAAACTAACTGATCAATAAACTTGTTTAGAGACAGAATCAATAAAACACCTGTCTATCATCCAGCTGACTCACAGGACACAGAACAAGCCAAACACACGTTACCTGTACTGTAGCTATCTATGCTGAAATACCAGTTCTATTTTCTTATAAAAATAAACAAATGTATAAATAAATATGGATTTAAATACATGTGGGAATAAATAATAACAATAAATGAATGTATAAATAAATATAAAATAAATGAAAGAATGGAAAATAAAGTTAAAAAACTGAAATAAAAAGTAAATACAGAAAATAATAAATAAAGGTCATACAAATTAATGACTACATTAAATTAAAATAAATATGTGAGGGAATAAATATAATAAATCATCATATAAACAATAAAATATATTACAATATAAAAATGAATAAAAATGAAAATAAAATATAAAGTTAAAAATAATGCAAATAAATTTAAAAATAAGTGAAGAAAATACTAAAGGAAAAATAAATAATAAAAATTAATTAATGTCTAATTCGAATTAAAATAAATATAACAATAAATGAACATAAATAATTACACCATAAAACAAATAAAACAATTATAAAATACTGCAAATAAAGTTAAAAATAGAAAATAATGAATAAAGGAAAAATAAGTAATTAATGACTATATTTGAATAAAAATTAATTGTATTTTGTTTTATCATTTACTCGTTTATTTTCCTATTGTTATAGTACACTATGTATTTTTTACATTTAATTTAGCTTTGTCCTCCAAACACACACACAACTTAAAAAAATATAATGACTATATAAACCCCTAAAGAACACAACAACATCGTTTATTTGATGTGCTATTTCCAATTTTTCCCTGAACATAATTTAACCTGACTGCAGTCAAGTTTTGTCTGATTTAGTTACTTTTGGCACCAATTTGTCCTCAAACTCCAGCTAAGTAACCCCTCACACACCTCTGAAACAAACTTCTCTGCATTTACATCCATCTTCTATGAGAAACGTGCAGAGCAGCAGATGTTCAGATCTCTGACTCCGACCGCACCGAACATCTCAAACAGCCGAAACAAGCCAACTTTTCCCCCTGATTAAACTTTCAGCATCTTCAGTGTGTTTGATGAAATATGCATGTGAAAGATTGACGGGGTGTTGCTGAAAAAAAAAATGCTACTGTGCTTTGCATCTATCCTGCAGGCGTTTGGCACCGAATAAGAGAGAAAGACTTGTCTCAGTCTGATGGACAGAGAGAAATATCCCTCTCTTCCGCCTCTGGGCAACAATCGCCCGGTTCTCTTATCTCTGGCATACAGTTGTCTTCAGCCCAGCAAAGAACGTCCAAAACAGTGTTTGGAAGCAGCCTGCGTTTCGTCCTGCTGTTCAGATGAATTATCTGTGCCGTACTCAAACATAGATGAATAAGCAAACAAATCGTGCTCAAACCAGACAGATCTGTGCTGAAACCTTCAACATCAACCATGCATTTGCATAAGCGTGCTGTTTAGACAAAGATACTGTCGTGTTGACTACTGACTTTTTGAATTTTCATGGTGAATTAACCTATTTCTAATTAACCAAGTTACTACACAAAGCCTTGTTTTAACAATACATATCAATTCATTTGTGCTGAATGCCTTAATTTGATTGTTACACACATACATTGATCAAATAGGACTTTTGTACGTCAAACCGGCCAAGATTTATCAAAACACTAATAGCTCACTAACCAGCAACCACTGAAAGCTAATACGAGACAAAATGGATAAAAATAACTATTTCAAACATCAGAATTTATTAAACCAGCAAACAGTTTAACAAAAATAGCAGATAAGTCTCTTTATTCCAGTGTTTCATTGAAGATTTGACATGTAGGTAGCGCCACCTTGTGGAAGTTTGGAATTACAGCTCAATAACTTCAAGAGATTGTCATATAATCATACAATAAAGATTTTTACATTATGTTTCTGGAGGTATCTGATGAATCTTGCTTCAGTCCTACAAAAAAAAACACAGAGAGAAAGACAAATGTTAACCTTTAGATTCTTACAAGAATCCTTAGAACTAAACCTAAGCCCTTATTATGCAAGCTCTGCTGCAAGACATTGT
>NW_015660885.1:762911-769244 GCF_001515625.1 Sinocyclocheilus rhinocerous
ATAAAATTATATATATATATATATATATATATATAAATTTAGTTTATTATAAAAAAAAAATTTAATTAATTTTTTTAAATAATGTATCATCTATCTTTTGAAAAAATTCTCTTTGAACTATTTTCCCTATAGAAGTCTATGTGTTACTATAGTAACCAGGATTTGTTTTCCCCTCTCCGACCTTATCTATACTCACTAAACAGGTTATAGTTTAGCTTCAAGGTTCAAGTGTATTGTTCAGTGTGTTTCCACAAAGATCCTATCCCTCTGTGTCTGAATAACGCCGTTATTTTGGAAATTCCTCAGCGGGTGTGTCTCCAAATGTGTGATATCTGGGTGATAAGTGACGTCTAACTGCTGGAACGCTGTGTGGGACGGGAATAAATCACTGCTAAACTTTCCAGGAGACCCTGAAGAATCAAGTCTCTGGCCATTTGAAAGCTTTAGATCCGTACAGCTGGACCACACCTCGGGATCAACCGGTTTTACGAGACGCCACTATTATGGCGTTTATGGAGCCCAACCCTGCTGTATTAATTAATAATTAATGATCACTATCCAGCAGTCTGTCCACTGCTTTCACGGACATAATTAAAGCTAGTAATTGTAAATGATTCACTCCTGATCTAAACCTTGCTCCTCATGTTGATACCTTCAGATTGCACCTGTGCATTAATATAATATGTGCATTAAAATTGTGTTAAAAAAGAGAAATAATTACCGAATCGCTGGAGGAAGAGGAGGACTTGCCACCGCCCTTCTTCTAGTGCTCCTTGTCTTTCTTCTTCTTCTTGCCTTTGTCTTTATGTTCTTTATCTTTGTGTTTTTTGTGTTCATCCTTATGCTTAGAATCACTCTGAAAAAAATTAACATAAATTAAAACAAAATATCACTGCATTAAACAGCAGACAGTCACATCTTTTCCAGCACGTTACGTACGTGAGGAACTCTCATATTTCCCACTTAAACAGACACATCAAACAGTTTGTTCCTTTATTTAAAATGACTAAAAGCTGTTTTTAAGTGTAAAAGTTAAAACCTTGAACTGAAGATGTTTTAGACGGGCAACCGTTCTGGGAGAGATGATTAAAATTCAATATCTGTAACATTATCAACATTATTTCCATATGCAAAGTTATCCAGGGCTAACTGATATTTTTCCTGTTCATCTGGTCAAGTATAACACTCATAAGATGTTTTTTTCCATGTCTCTTATTATCAATATTGATGACAACAATACAATCACAACAGAAATGTGTCTAGGCTATTGTAACCTTGATGTGTGTGTGTTTTTTCTGATTAGATAATTATGAATATAAACATGTTTACCTTGTCTTTGCTCTTTTCCTTGCCCTTTTCTTTGTCTTTATCCTTCTTTCCAAACCCAAAGATACCTTCCACCTGTTTGCCCTCCGACTTCTTCACCTGATCATCTCCAACAGCTGGAAAAGCAGAGAGAGTGAACAAAAGCCGCATTCGTTTACATTCAACTATAGTGTTTCTTGATTTAATTAAAAAATAAAATGCTAAATCAGCTTTGCAGCAGTTTACCTGCGCCCAGATCGAAGTCCATGATGAACCAGTTATCAAACTCTCTTATCGACGCTTGTGTAAGATCTGTGTTTTCAGCAAAGAGCTGCAAGGGTTTGTCTCATGAATATTAATTACGCAACCTGACGTTCGCCAGTCGGACTATCTGATTGGCTGAACGGCAGACGCTTGTACGTGAGCGATAGGTAGTTGGCGAATAAGCGCAAGGCTTGGCTCATGAATATTAATTAGGTCGTGTGATTGGGCGGGCGTTCAGGTGATTCAGTCAGGTGTGCATTGACGGAAGTATCTGTTCTGCACTCCTACTTCAATAGCAACAAATCCACGCCTATATATGTCGCAACAGTTCCAGTTTTGTGTTGTGTTAGGTGCCTTATGTGGGTTTAGTATATAATATAATAGTCTGTAAATTAAGAATTTATTCAATTACTTCTCTTTTAAAAAATTGCATTTTGTTATAAAAATGCACACATCACATGGGATCATATTATGAACATAAAAATAAAGCATTTTACAGTCAATATAAGGTGTATTGCATTGTAAATAAAAGAGTCCATGGCGATTTTTGTACCAACAAATATTTCTCATGGAGTTTATTTTGAAAAGTCAGTTTTTCAATAGTCACAAACCTTCTTATCAAAAACAACAACAACAAAAACACCTGTTAATTAAACATGATCTGCTGACATGTTGACCTTTAGCGGGGCATGTTGTCACAGTATATGGGATAAATCTGTTTTGAGAAAAAAATGACATACTAACACATCAATCCATTTTCCACAATATAATATTAAAAATGCATTATAGGCTATTTATTACATGTATTATAGGCTTATTATATAATGTTTTTAACAGTAAAACAAACTGCAAAAAATGTGAGAAAAAAAATCATGTAACAGCTTGCATTGATATATAAAAATATAATAGTACTGGAATTTTAGTTTGTAGGACAGAATTCATAAAATATATTATCCTAATTCAATGGTGCAATAGGTGTTTAAAACCAACATATAAAACCACTGTATTTGTACACGTTAATTTGTGCAATTGGATTTTTTTTTTACTCAAAACCTCACAGTTACTGATATAAAGCCCTTAGGGCACCCCCCCCATGTGACAACTTGCCCCAGTCACTCTTATGTCTTCAGTCTTCAGCTTTAGTTCTACAAACAGAGAGAGAACAATGTCAACTTCCAGTTTTCTATGAAAAACATCATATGTAATAGTTCTTGTTCTAAAGAAGAAATGTAAATGTAAATAATAATATGGATAAAGTGCTTGTGACTTTACAGAAATGATTTGAGAAACACAGCTAAAAACACATTTAACTATGATTTTTGGTCATGCATTCGGTTCCTGGAAAATCTTTCAAGCATATTTTTGTCCTCTCTTCAACAAATAAACCAGTTTGTCTGCATTACAGCCGGGGCGGAGCCGCAACAGACTAGAAAAGTCAGTCTATGAAAGCACTAGACTTTAACCAGGAGTTTATAAGCAGATTGAGACAGGCCAGAATTGTTTTACATTACTTACATGTGAGAGTGAGGAAAACGAAACATGATGAATGTGAAAATACAGAGTCAACTAGGAAGAAAGTTTACTGTGTTTATGTAGAATAGCATCAAACGTAGCTCATCCAATCGAATCATCAAAACGATTCATTTGAGTCTTTTGCTCTGAACTCTAGTTAAGCAAAACCAAAGAATGAAGGATGTGCCCTAGAGCATCTTTACGAATGTAAGTGTGCACCACACCTGAAGATCAGCAGGTTTTGCGATACACAACTATCACGTCCTTAGAGTTATTAAAAAAAACACAACCAGCTCTTAACACAAACTTTGACTGCTCATAAATGAACTAATGACACCAAACTGCACCAAAAAGACCAAAAATCACCATACAAGAAGTCGATATGCTTAAGATCTCCTTCTGTGTCCCACAAAACCTTCAGAATCAGTAAATGATGAATTATGACAGGCTTGTTTTTATTAAGTGACTCTAAATTCATAGCAAAAGCACAAAGTTACCTCATCATCGGATGAAGAGGATGATCTGTGTCCGCGTCCGCGTCCGTGACCGTGTCCGTGTCCGTGCCCCTTTTTGTGCTCTTTATTCTTCTTCTTGTCCTTGTCTTTGCACTTGTCCTTATCTTTGTCTTTGCACTCTTTGTCTTTTTTCTTTTCTTTGCAATCACTCTGAAAAAGCGTTTATAAAACAGTATCATGCATCACATTCTATACACCGGCATGTAGTAACAGCTCTCATTTTACATCATTATTAACCCTCGAGGGCTAAACGACATTTTTGAGCTCTTGAAAGGAGTCTTCCGGGTCGAACTCAACACTAAACAACATTCGCAACCCATTTTACTTCTGTAATCTGATTATGTACACATCAGGAGACCGAAAAGTGGCTTTAAATGAAAAGTGTGTGGAGTGGAAGGGGTTAAAAAAAGTAAAGATCAAAGCAAACATTTTGATTTAATAGGAATCACTGAGATACTATTATAGTTTTTATTAATATATTTATTTTGTTAGTTTGTTTGTAGAGTTGTAGATTTGAAAGTTTTAGTCATTTTGATGTGTGTTTTTGTCATTATTAATTTTCTTTATTTCAGTTTTAGTTTCAGTTTTTAGTTAACAATAATAACCCTGTTCTATACGCAAATCCGATACTTTTCATCCCTGTCAACAATTTGCATCTTTATGTGTATAGAACTGAGAAGTCTTTAGTATAAAAATCAATATAACATTGAACTGAAAATGATGATTATGATATGCCACACATGCTGATGTTTCTAAAACAAGTAATGATTATCAAGATTATTAAATATTCTTACCTTCACCTTGTCACTATCTTTGTCCTTGTCTTTGTCCTTGCACTCTTTATCTTTATCTTCTAGACATTTGTCTTTATCTTCATCCTTTTTTCCAGACTCCACCTCGTTGCCCTCCTGCTTCTTCACCTCATCACCCTCAGCAGCTGCTCAAAAACAGGAATACAACTGTTAGTTTCTCTTAGAAATCAACCAATGTGTTTTCTGATTCATAAGCTCTGTATCTGTTTACCTGAGCACAGATCGATGTCCATGATGAAGCAGTGAATGTGATCTGATCGAGATGACAGCAGTATTTATCATCAGCATCAGTGTTTCTACCTGGATCCACCCAGAGCGTCATGCAGCTGATGTTTGTGGCAGGACTTGGCTCATTAATATTCATTTACGTGACGTTGCGTTCGCCCAAGTTGATTGGCTGAAAGACAGACAACGCTAAGTATGCATTAGAATTAGCGAAGGCTTGGCTCATGAATATTAATGAATCAACCAGTAGTCCCAAGTGTGAGTGTAAACACATTTAACAACTTAAAGTTATCTTACTTTTACTTTACTTTACTTTTAGTCATTTAGCAGACGCTTTTATCCAAAGCGACTTACAAATAAGAAAAAGTAATGAAAACTAAAAGCTAAAACTCTATAAATACTATATATATACACACATTTAAGAAAATAAAATAAATTCAATAAAAATGACAAATGCATACAACAACATTTCAAAACTAAAACATTTAAATAAAAACAAAAAAATAAAGCTAAAAACAATTAAAACATACACAAATAAGAAAAAGTAATTAAAACGAAAAGCTAAAAGCTTTTAAGAAAATAAAAGAAATTAATTAGAAATATTGGAAGCTTTTGGAAAAGAAATATTTAAAGGAATAGTTCACCCACAAAAAAAAAAAAAAAAAAAAAAAAAACGTACTAAATCTTACTAAAAATAGAACAATATCTCCTTAGGTCCCTCCTTATTGGAATAAATAAGCTGTTGCGAGATCTGAACTGACATTAATTCTGACTTTTTTTCTTGCAAAAAGTTTACACCCTGACTTTTTTCTCTGAATTCTTACCTTTTTTTCTTCTTCTCGCAATTCTGAGTGTAGGCCTATATAATTCGGACTTTTTAAAAACTTTTTTTTTTTTTTGCAAAAAAAAAAAAAATTTCATATGAATGATCAATAAATGATTTAACGGTATATTGAAAATATACAGAATAATATATTGTGTTAATATATAACAATATATTGAATAATACATAAAGAAATGCCGCTTTCATATATTGAAAAATAAGTGACAATTGTATATCATAATATATGTAATTTTATATTCAGTAACATGTACATGTGACAGGCTCTATACTCTTCAGCGCAATGGTAACCCCAAAAACACAGACATACAAACCAGAAACCCTTTTAAATTCCAAAATAATACAACATTAAACACTAACAGATCTCCCCTATATTCATATTGAGCAAAATACATGAAATAACACTTAACTTTAAGATTTACTCTCTTTTAACAGTCAGAAGCAAAGCATGCTGGGAGCTAGAAATCTGCTGTAACTCATTCTGTGAACATATGTTTGTACATACATTCATTCACATTTACTGTATATGGGACCATGTGCAATATATGTGCCCAATAAAGGATAATAAAACCTTATGAACATTACATGAAATGCTATTTTTGTCTTCATTTCTAAATATTTTTATATGTATCAATAAATAGCCATATATTGCAGTATTTTGACAAATATAAGCACTATAGTTTCCCCATACATGGAAATGCATTATGTAATATACCACATTGTATTTTGCAGTTCATTCCCATATATTTTTGTTTCTTAAGGGAAGTCAGAGCTGTGAGATAAAAAGTCGCAATTAAAATATTAAAATGCACACACACACACACACACACACACACACACACACACACACACACACACA
>NW_015660885.1:769343-777691 GCF_001515625.1 Sinocyclocheilus rhinocerous
AACAAACAAACAAATAAATACATAAATGCAATTAAAAAAAATGCACACACACACACACACACACACACACACACACACACACACACACACACAAACTTAGTATTGACAAAAATTTTCCAAACTATAACTAGCACTAATGTTAATGTGAACAATGACCTAAATACTTTTTTTTAGAATTAAAATAGGCTTTGACACAAACAGGATTAACCAACAAAACCAGTTTATGTTTAACCACTTCCCTCACCAGCTCAGTCTGGTCTTCTCACGTCAGTTTGGAGAGTTTTTTGGGTGTGTCTCATATGGGTGGTCCTGCTTTAGTACAATGCTTTTGTTAAAACGCTCAAAATGATGAGCCGTTTTTGCCCAAACGCAGGTGTATCTCTGATCATTCTTGATCTGTGACTCACTACAGGCTGTGGTTCCCAGAGTTGTGTTGGTACAGTGATTTATCTAGTGTAGATGCAGCCTTTAAAGGAACAGTTCACCCAAAAATGAAAATTTGTGGACAATGTTCATCCAAGAAGTAGATGAGTTTGTTTCTTCATCAGATAGGGGCCCACGGCTGTAACGGGAACCGTGGTCAGCGTGAAAGACAGCGCGTCATTTGCATTTGTTTTTAAACCTTGCTCGTTTAAACATTTAAGCGATTTTAAAGCATTCAAGCTCAAGAGGCAGTGAAAGAACTTAATTCAGAACACAGCATGTGAGCACTGAATTAAATTATTTCATCTTGTTGCTCAGTCTTGAAAGGATTAAATCACTTGAATGTTCAAATTGCTAAGACGTATTTGTCCGTTCATGAGCAAGCTCCGGTTGTTGTCAGAGACGAGGCTCTCTGTGCACAGTATGCACACAAAAACAGCACGCCAGTACTGAACTGAGTTCTTTTTTGTGTCATCTTGTGCTTTAATGGGCAAATACATACTAAATTAAGTCAAAATACCCGTCTTGGTGAGTATCCTCGAAAAATATCGGTTATGTTTTAAGTGAACATAAATAGTTGAGAAAGATGTTTATCATTATATTGGATCCATGAAGTGTGTCTTAAAGCGACCGCGCCTAATTTACTAGCGGCTGTCTGTGTCTTTAATGTTAATCCAAGAAGAAGAAAAAGAGAGAGAGAAAATGACTCACTGCTCCTTTGTATTTTTAACAAGGATTAGTCTAAATTTAATTTGTACAGTGAAGACTATGCAATGCTATTTTACATTAGTTTATTCATGTAACTGGACTCATATTTTAGTCATAAGCAACAGTTTGAAGTTAAAAACGTCTTAATGATGGGTTTGTTTCAGCTTTTGTCTTCTCCAGATGTTCACTGATGGACTGGAGTGCTGTGGATTATCACTTGAACGTTCAAATTGCTAAGACGTATTTGTCCGTTCATGAGCAAGCTCCGGTTGTTGTCAGAGACGAGGCTCTCTGTGCACAGTATGCACACAAAAACAGCACGCCAGTACTGAACTGAGTTCTTTTTTGTGTCATCTTGTGCTTTAATGGGCAAATACATACTAAATTAAGTCAAAATACCCGTCTTGGTGAGTATCCTCGAAAAATATCGGTTATGTTTTAAGTGAACATAAATAGTTGAGAAAGATGTTTATCATTATATTGGATCCATGAAGTGTGTCTTAAAGGGACCGCGCCTAATTTACTAGCTGCTGACGGTGTCCTTAATGTTAATCCAAGAAGAAGAAAAAGAGAGAGAGAGAGAGAGAGAGAAAATGACTCACTGCTCCTTTGTAGTTTTAACAAGGATTAGTCTAAATTTAATTTGTACAGTGAAGACTATGCAATGCTATTTTGCATTAGTTTATTCATGTAACTGGACTCATATTTTAGTCATAAGCAACGGTTTGAAGTTAAAAACGTCTTAATGCTGGATTTGTTTCAGCTTTTGTCTTCTCCAGATGTTCACTGATGGACTGGAGTGCTGTGGATTACTTGTGGATTATTGTGATGTTTTTATCAGCTGTTTGGACTCTCATTCTGACGGCACCCATTCACTGCAGAGCATCCACTGAGGAGCTTTTTTAACTTCAAACCATTGCTTCCAGCTAAATTACAGGTCCTCTATCCATAATATTGATTTCTCCAGTGAAACATACTGGAACTACTCATTTAACATTATAAATGATCGTTAGCTGTTTCAGTTTCATGTACTTATGTGTGATTAATGTGATAAATATTGAGTTTATAAAATGAATGCATTGTAAGTCACTGTGGATAAAAGTGTCTGCCAAATGCTTAAATGTTCAATAAGACAAGTGGACCCTGCTGAAATAAACACACATACCCCTGATTTTATTTATTGGAAGATATTTTAGTGTCATTTTGTGTTTCCAGAATCCTCCAGAAAGATCTCCCTGAGAGGAAGTAAATGAACTTCTCTAAAAACAGCCCCTGCCCGAGGCGCTTCAGGAAAGTATCTAGGTGTGGTTTTCATGCACGTCATTTGCTCCATAAACGCTCTCAGCTACTGATTATTCCAGCACATAAAGACACTCCTGTGAATCATTTTCAGATGAACTGCATTGGCATAAAAACATGAATGATTGATAATTGCAGTGATTATTAAGTAAACAACAATAAAAACTAATGTGGGTTAAATGATTAATAAAACATGTAATACAAAAAATATCTAAGGTTTAAAATATTGAGTCTTATTCAAGTAAAAATTGCAGGAAAAAGTAAAATGACTGCAGAAAAAAAAGCAACTAAAATTAACCCTATAAAGCCTGATATCTAAAAGATTGATTCCAGTATTTGAAATGAAACATTTTATTGACCTTTACATAAAAAGTACAAATAAACATTTTATAGGGTTAAAGGCTTTATAGGGTTAAATTAATATGCAACCAACCTCATAAACATGTATATTTAGGAGGATATATATATATTATTAAATACATTAAATATATATATTTAATGATTTTCAAACACATATTTTTGCTATTGCTATTTTGGAGGGTATTCATCACTTCTGATTTTTTTTCTTGTAATTCTGACTTTTTTCTCTCAATTCTGACAATTTCTCAAAATTCTTAGTTATCTCAATTCAGATTTTTTTCTCTCAAATCTGACTTTTTCTTGCAATTCTGAAATTTTTCTCACAATTTTGAGTTTTTATCTCGCAATTCTGACTATTTTTATTTTATGTCACAATTCTGACAATTTAGCAAAATTCTTAGTTATTATCTCGCAATTAAAAATTTTCTCTCAATTCTGACATTTTTCTCACAATTCAGAATTTTTTCTCACAATTCAGAATTTTTTCTTACAATTCAGATTTTTTTCTCACAATTCTGACTTTTTTCTCGCAATTCTGACATTTTTCTCGCAATTCAGACTTTTTTCTCGCAATTCTGACATTTTTCCTCGCAATTCTGACATTTTTCCTCGCAATTCTGACATTTTTCTTCGCAATTCTGACATTTATCTTCGCAATTCTGACATTTTTCTCTCAATTCCGACTATTTCTCAAAATTCTTAGTTTTCTCTCAGTTCTGACTTTTTCTTGCAATTCTGACATTTTCTCGCAATTTTGAGTTTTTATCTCACAATTCTGACTTTTTTTATGTCACAATTCTGACTATTTCGCAAAATTTTTTATCTCTCAACTCAAATTTTTCTCTCAATTCAGATTTTTCCCTTCGCAATTCTGATTTTCTTCTTGCAGAATTATCTTGCAACTCTGACATTTTTCTCACATTTCTGAATTTTTTATTATTGCAATTCTGAGTTCATATGTCCCAATTCTGACCTCTTAGTATTGAGAGAAAAAACTCAGAATTGTGAGATTGCACAAAAGTTGCAATTACCTTTATGTTTTTTTATTCCGTGGTTGAAACAAGCTTTCATGACTTTACAGTTTATAATCGTGCTCTTGCAAACTATTCTCACTCAAACTTTCAGGGAAAATATTTTAAAATAAAGACTGAAAGAGTTGTCAGAAGCTTAATGGTGACGGCGTTGATGTTGTAGTTAATTTATAGCCAACGTTTAGTTGTAATTAAGCTTTAAAATTCATAAAACTTGTTCATCTGTAAAGGTTTTCATGTAAGAATCATAAACTCTAGTTGGTCACAGAGCTTATTTTCTGCAATATTTTCTATTGCGTTTTTGTCAAGGGAACCCGTTTCAGCCTACAAAAGTAAGTCATCCCTGCAGCACTCTAATCCAAAAAATCATTTGTGTAAGTGTTTCTTAAGGTGTGGAATGTGAGGTGTATCTGCTGGTCGTGACTCTGTCCCTGTCCAGTGTGTTTCTCTGAGGATGACCCATCAGGCTCTCTATGGCGGTCAGAGGCCTGCGGGAGGCGCTGCTGCTCTCCGCTCGGCTCAGGGTTTCAGAAGGCAGGTGGGAGTAAAGTAGAGATGAAGAAATCTGAGAGCCATCAGTTCTAAAACTGTAATCGGTCGTGCCGAAACCCCCTGACTCTCCTTCAGTCTTCAGCGAGGTGTTTTCTCCATCCTTATCATCTGTTTTTGCTTTCTTCTGAAGAGGAATATAAGAATAAGAGAGGTTCAGTTTAACCGCTGTGAGAGAAATATACAAACATCTCAGGTTAATGAACAAACTCATCTGTTAGTGTGATATAAGCCACTGTAGACGTCAGTAAGGATAACTGAATTTCCTCAATATTTCAGAGAAAATAATCCCATCAAAATATTTCGGAACTATTTCGGTGGGGGGGTGGGGGGTTAGATTAAAATAAGCAAGTTTTGGATTAGTTCATACATGCTTGCCATCATCGTTTTCTGATCCTGAAGACTTTCCTGAGTCCTGGAATTCAGACGAAAGACACGATCATCAGAAAAAAGACAAAATATAAAATACAATAGATAAAATATATCTCGCACCATCAGATTCAGAACATCTCTGGATGAGAAGAGTTTAAAATTCACATACATTTTAAAAAGTTTGTAATAAATAAATACATATACATACATATGATAAACTTGTGGACACAAAAAAAAACTAAGAAACTAAAAAATAAAAAAAAATTATTAATTAAAATTTAAAATTAAATTGAAAACTGAAAATATAAAAATAAAACCCAAATTCAAAACACTCTGGATGAGACAGAATACCCCAGCGACTTAAGACTGCTTTTGTGCTCCAGGCTCACAAATAAGAATATATAGGAATTATATAAGAAATTATACAGACATTAAAAAAAAACTAATAAAAATGCAAAAACTTTAAAATTAAAATGAAAATACAAATATAAAAACTAATTCAAAATATTAATAACAACCATAGAAGCATCTCAATGACCCTAAAACAACACTGGTACAATCGCTTTATAAAAATAAAACCCAAATTCAAAACACTCTGGATGAGACAGAAGATGAGAAGCAGAATATTCAGACCAACATTTTTAAATCCTGAATTTAATTATATGTGACCCTGGAGCACAAAACCAGTCATAAGGGTCAATTTTGTGTAATAACAACCATAGAAGCATCTCAATGACCCTAAAACAACACTGGTACAATCGCTTCGTTCGTAATGACTTGCTTTAGAAAGCCAGCTCTTCACTAACCAGCAGCAATGCAGGTTAACCAGCTGTTAAACCAGGATTGCAGGTTTGAATGGAGGAAACTGAACATCACCTTTTTACTCTTCTCATCTTTCTTCTTCTTGTCTTTCTTCTTTTTCTTGTGCTTCTTGTCTTTCTCACTTTTCTTCTTCTTCTTCTTCTCGTCGCTGTCGGAGGATGAGGATGAGGAAGAGGAGCTGGACTCCTGAGGATGGAGGTCAAAAGGTCGAATACGTTCTGGATTCATGCATTTCTCATGAACTCAGTGTGAATATTTAATAAAGTGAGAGATTTTACCTTTTTCTTATGCTTCTTCTTCTTCTTCTTTTTCTTTTTCTTCTTCTTCTTATCATCGCTGTCAGAAGAAGACGAGGAGCTACTTGATGATGAAGAAGACGAATCCTTTGAGAAAAGAGAGCAGAGCAGTTATTCAGTGAAATCACGGTAAATCTTCATAAACCCATACAGAAATGTAATATATGACATACTGTATATTGAATGTATTAAGAGTGATATTGGCATATATGCCACCTATAAGGCAATATATAATTTCCACATGCATACATTCTCTGGGTAGATGAAGATATAAGTTTATAACATATATAAAATAGCAAATATTTTGCTAAATTTGTATATGTGCATATGTTAATAATATCTATATGATGATATTTTATATGTAGCAACCAACAATATATATTTTAATTATATATTTAATTTAACTTTATTAAAACATCATATATACAAAAATCTGTATGTTTATATATATGTTTTTGTAATACATTTTTTAAAACACGTCTATCTTTTATATTTATCAACAGATATTGATGGGTTTCTGGATGGATATACTGTACATGTACATGACATATATGTCCAAAACAAGTATGACACTTACACAAACATGCATATTTGTTTGGGCTAGATATATATGCATGTAAATATATGAAGTTCCACTTTCTAATAGGTTTCATACACGTTTTTACCTCATATGACATTATATTTCACATATGGAAATTTCATATATGTACATATACTGTATTACATTTAAGTATGGGAATCATTCTGACCTTTACCTTCTTCTTCTTCTTTTTCTTCTTCTTCTTCTTCTTCTTCTTCTTGTCATCCTCACTGTCAGATGATGATGATGAAGAGCTATTTGATGATGAAGATGAATCCTTAAGAAACAAGAAAAGAAAAGGCTTGTACTTCGGAGTGCTGCTGGGAAATTGTATGAAATGTGAGCAAAACAAACGGAAATAATAAAAATGAATGAATGAAATAAGCAAATAAATAAATAAACTGTTAATGACAAAACTAACTTTTTCACATGCAGCTGTGAAATTACAGTGAAACTACACTAACAATGCTTTTTCAAAGTTGCAGCCAAAACAAAGATGATTGGAATATGTTTTACAAGAAAATACTATTCGTTTTTAATTCAAAATTTTATATGTTATGGAATTGCTTTGTGAAATCTACCAGCAATTTGTGAAAAATGTTTCTACATCAATTTTTTTCCCCAGTGTACATAAGTGAATCTGACCTTCACTTTCTTCTTCTTCTTCTTCTGCTTTTTCTTCTTCTTCTTCTTCTTCTTCTTCTTGTCATCGTCACTGTCAGATGAAGATGATGATGATGATGATGAATCCTGAGGATTGAGAGATTAATCTGCATTTACATTCATTTTCTTAGCAAATGACATCTTAATTGTTGCAGAATAATCACAGACAAGAATGAATCCACAAACACATTCATTTAGGTTTCAGGCCAGGTAGCTCATTTCTATCATTACTTTCTTCTTCTTCTTCTTCTTCTTCTTCTTCTTCTTCTTCTTGTCATCGTCGCTGTCTGAGTCTGAGGAGGATGAGGAGCTGCTGTCGGATGATGAAGAAGAGCTGGAGTCCTGTTGGGAATAACAGCAGTGAATTCTACTTTCTACATACAAGATCATATTCTGAAATTATTTATTAAACCAATAAAAACGTCATGAAAATGTGTAATCTTTCACAAACTGTAATAACCATCACTCCATTCCAGTGTTATCTTGGTATCACTGAGATACGAGTTGTACTGTTTTTATTAATGTTTTGAATTGGTTTTCATTTTTATATGTTGTTTTCATTTTAATTTTAGTTATTTATAATTGTAATTTTATATTCAAGTTTACATTCAAGTGTTTTTGTCATTTTTATTAGTTTTTTTGTTTAAATATGTTTATTATTTCTGTCACGAATCCGGTCTATGAACTTCAATTCACTCACCACCAGAGGTCACCCTTCCATTACACTGACTCTCGCACTACACAAACTGTTGCATGTCGGACTACATATCCCATCATCCATTGCACTGATTGCACACAGCTGTAACCAATCACACATTCACTATATAACACACTCTCTCCCCTTTCAAACTGCAGAGTATTGTATAGCGTTTATCACTCTCATAGCGATAGCTACTCTATGGAGCCTGTCTAGTTTTTCCATAGCCTTATCTTAGTCTTGCCTTGTCTGTTTTCTCGTGTCCTGATCTTTGCGTGTATCTCGGATTCCCCCTCTCGTCTTGCCCTTTTCGAATACTGTTTGCCCCTGCCTGGACCTTTGCCTTGTACCTGGATTTATCTCTCTAGTCTCGCCCTGTTGATTCTGTTCGCCGATCGTAGACCCACACTAGCCCTAGGTTTATTCTTGTGTCTTGCCCTCTATATACCTGTTGCCATTGTCTGACCCTTGCCTGTTTCTGACCATGTCGGTTAATAAAGCTTCGCACTTGGATCTGCACGTCTCACGTCTCAGTCACTCCGTGACAG
>NW_015660885.1:782146-785281 GCF_001515625.1 Sinocyclocheilus rhinocerous
GCCTGTGTATCTCGGATTCCCCCTCTCGTCTTGCCCTATTCGGATACTGTTTGCCCCTGCCTGGACCTTTGCCTTGTACCTGGATTTATCCCTCTAGTCTCGCCCTGTTGATTCTGTTCGCTGATCGTTGACCCACGCTAGCCCTAGGTTTATTCTTGTGTCTTGCCCTCTATATACCTGTTGCCATTGTCTGACCCTTGCCTGTTTCTGACCATGTCGGTTAATAAAGCTTTGCACTTGGATCTGCACGTCTCAGTCACTCCGTGACAATTTCATTTTTAGTTTGTTATTTTAGTGTAATCAATTTAAAATAAATCAAAAATAATAAATGTTGCATTGGGCACTAGCTGAAATAATTTACATTTTCATATATTTTATTCTGTTTATTTTATTTTATTTATTTTTTTTATTATATTTTATTTCAGTTCAAATTTTTGTATTTTATTATTTTGATCATATTCTATTTTTATTTTCCTTTAAATAAAATATATATATTTTTTATTATTTAAGGAAGGTTTTTTTTAATGGTCTTAGTTTTAGTTAAATATAATAACCAGGGGCGTGTCTAAAGGGGTGGCACTGGCCCCCCTCAAAATATGCTTGGCCCCCCCTTATATATATATATATATATATTAGCACCGATTAAAATAGAAATCGTTATGTTACGTTTCTTCCTGTTGTTTCAAAGATTAAAGGCAAAACCGCTTTCCCAAATAGTCTGCATTAATAATGTTAGTGTTCTGACACTTAGGTAGAAGTAAACACCTGTTTGTATTGAATAAACAAACGTAGTCTTATATATATTTTTTTATTATTTTCGTTTGCAATGTCCAAGAACAGTTTCACATTTAAATGATTTTGTCTTTAATCAGATGAGAATATGGCTATTAAATATACTATTTGTGTAACATTCACTAGAGATTCCTGCAGCGTGCTTTCAGAGTTCTCTGAAACCCTCCACCTTCCCCAGCTCCACCTGTATAGATCTGCTACGGAGTTATTTTATATGCTATTTGTGCAGCAGCAGTATGTCTTAAATACTCACGGCACCGTATGCATTAACAGTAGCAAGTTCCTGTACTTGCTTGCAGCATCAGCAGCAATAATCTACAACTACAGCAACAACCAACAGCAGCAGCAATTCAGCAGCAGCGTAGCAGATCTGTTCCACCAAGATCAAATACATTAACATCGTCATATCCATCACCATGCTAAAATCTTCCGAGAGTTGTCATGATTGAAATATAGTTAATCAGTTTACTTTTATAGAGGACGTTTGCAGTTTGCAGTAGAATTTGATTGATTACTGATTTTACATCAGCTTCAAACTTCAGTTAGCCTTTACTGTCTGAATTATTCATTTTATATTATTATGACCCTAATAATTAATTATCATTAGAATATCAGTAAATTATGAACCAGCCCACCAATAATATCATGCAGCGGTTTATGAGGAAGCTTAAATCTTACTTCATCTTTCTTCTTTTTCTTCTTCTTCTTCTTCTTCTTCTCATCCTCACTGTCTGATGAGCTGCATGCCTTCTGAGAGACAGAGGCGTCATATGAAATGAGTTTAGGGCATAAAAATCATGTTTAGCACGGTTCTGATTAATGAGATCTGTCACCTGCACACAAGAGTAAAATCACTTTTACTTGCGCGGCTCAAACCAGCAGTGAGTGTGTGACTGGAAAAACATGTTTTTTTTCACACATAATTGGATGATTAATGAAGCAAGCTTTTCGTTCGTTCATATTTCATATCGAGGAGAGTCAGACGTGGATCTGAGTTAATGACACAAACCTTCTTCTTTTTCTTTACTTTCTTCTTTTTGTCTTTCTGTTTGTCGTGGCCTCCTTCGCCCTCGTCATCAGACACGTGACCGTCGTCCCTGGCAGCGGTCAAACCCGCAGACTCCACAGGAAGTGCTGCACAGGACAGGAAGTTGCTTTCATGAGTCATGTGACCACCATTAGAGCTTTGAAATAAGAGTTCAGTCTGTTCGGAGGAAAAACAGGGTCCTCCCACGCAGTGCTCTTTTTAAAAATATTTTTAATTAGTTTTTATTTTTGTATTTTCGATTTTTATTTAATTTTAGTTAAGTTTAGTTTTTTTTATTAGTAATTGTTTATTTTTTAGATATATTTCTAAATAATTTTAATTTTTTTATTTCAGTTTAGTTTAAATTTTTTGTTATTTTAGTACATCAAGTTACTAAATGAAAATGGCAAATGTTTCCTTGGCAACTAGCTAGTTTTATTTTATTTTATTTGATTGTATTTCACTTAACGTTTATTTTATTTCACGTTATATTTTTAAGTATATTTCAAATTATTTTATAATTAAGTAAAAATTTTAAAATTTTAAAAATTTAGTTTTAACCCTGTGTACACATTTAGTTCAACACATTTCCATGACTCATAACTACACAATTATAAATAAAATAAAATAAAAAGTAATACATTTAAATAAAATACAAAATAAATTATATTACTAAAGAACTTTCCATGCAACTTTTGCGACAAGATATTATTAACTTTTCCAGACCGTAAAAAACATTTTAGTTAAAGTTTTATTAATGTTGTTGTATTAATGCTGTTTTTATTAATTATTGTTTTATGTCTATATAGTTTTTATTTATTTTTATTTTTTAGTTATTTTAGTACATCATGTTAAACTGAATGAAAATGAGAAATGTTGCTTTGGCAACTAGCTGAAATACAATAAGTTTAGACAATTTTATGTTATTTCACTTAACGTTTGTTTCATTGCAAGTAATTAAATTGTTTATGGTTTTAGTTTTAACTAAATAATAACCCTGTTTACAAGCATAAATTACCACATTTCCATAACTCATAATTAGAAAATTATTATTTATCATATTACTAAACTACAATAAATACAATAAAATAAAATAAAATAAAATAAAATATAATTATATTACTAATGAACTTTCCATGAGACCTTTATGATATTATTAATTCCCTTTCATGGGAACTTCGAACTGCGTCCTCTAGGGGTCGCTATGGGGAACGCCTCGTCGTGACCCGTGTCTGAAGCATACATTGAAAAAACACCAACAACTCGTTGGCCGGCGACAGCCATGACGTCACTACCGTGTGACTACCGTGTGACTA
>NW_015660885.1:785353-795147 GCF_001515625.1 Sinocyclocheilus rhinocerous
TTCAGGACCTGCCGCTGCTGAGGCACGGAGGAGAATGAGCTCGTGGGGATCGCAGGTGGACCTGGCCGATGAGTTTAAAGAGGGGCTTTCCCTCTCGCACTCGTCGGCTATGGACGAGAATGAGCCGCTGGAGGATGATGTTATTTCATTAACATCGTCTGAACCAGGGGCCAGTGCTCTGCTGATTTCAGCCCAGGAAGAGCAGGAAATGTCTGAGGGGGGCGAAGAAGCTGAGGCTGAGCCTTCCCAATCCTCCTGCCCTGCGTATGATGAACTTTTTGAAAGTTATGGATCGCACCACGGCGAGGCTTTACTCGAACGTTATCTTTCTGGCCATAACCCTCCAGCTCAGGTGAGCCTTCCTTTCTTCCTTATACTATAGTCACACGGTAGTCACAAGGTAGTCACACGGTAGTGACGTCATGGCTGTCGCCGGCCAACGTGTTGTTGGTGTTTTTTCAATGTATGCTTCAGACACGGGTCACGACGAGGCGTTCCCCATAGTGACCCCTAGAGAACGCAGTGTCTCGTTCCCTACTCAGGGAACCATGGTTACATACGTAACCGGAGACGTTTTTATGAGTTCTCCAAATTATAAAAACACAATTTAAAAAAAATAAATATTCATGACCGTGGGAATCCTGGTAAAAGTTTTTAAATCCCCAGGAGTTAAAAGATCTGAACAGAGTTAAGCTACACTAAAGAAATAGAAACTAAAGCGTTCACCAGATGAAGATGAAGTGGCAGTGCCAGCGTCTTCTGTGAGCTTTCCATCGTGCTGTTGACAGACAGAAGATGAACAGCGTCTGAGTTACACCAACACTCACTCACTCACTCACCTGAGATGAGACCCAGACTCCAGCCGATGTCTGTCCTGTTCCTTACCTTCTTGTCTTTCTCTCCGTCTGATTCAGACTCACCTCCTGAATCCTGCAAGTGAGTTATAATGAGCTCAACTTGTGAATTTGGTTTCAACACTTTGAACTCAAACTACAGTCATTGAGAGATGTGAGTCAGACGTATTGTGTCTATTATGAACAGTTATAAAACAGAGAGTTCCGTTTCTTGATTCTGATTGGCTGAGATACGTTCGAAGCTGTTGTAAATTACTCTACAAACACACACCTTTGTTTACGTTTGTGTGTTGCTCGACAACCACTTTGTTGCAACCACAACTGTTTCTGAGGAACTACATTGTTTGAAACCTTACTATGTATATGGAATAACCGTTTTATAAAAGCAATAAACCCAGTGAAGCCGTGGTTTACAGTGAATTTAGGACAACGCCCCCTAGCTGTTATAAATTCACTGTAAACCACAGCTTCTTGGGGCGTATTGCTTTAATGAACGTGTGGCAATTAAAGCAGCAGCTCTTAGTGTCGGACAGTATCACTCTTCACTTCACTCGGACTCATTTTTGCAGCCTTAGTCTTTTCTTTGTCAGTCTTATTTTTTGTAAGAGTATGTTTCGACGCACTGACAGATAAACTTCTCTTAAACATTAACATGAAATCAAAATGAGTCCCATTTATTTTACGTCGTCTCTTGTTGACTTTAATGACTTTTTGTCTGCATTTAACGAAAAACACACAAAATCTGATGATTTCTAGAACTTTATAAGCCTTCAGGCTGCATTGTACCTTCTTCTTTTCCTTTTTCTTTTTCTTCTTTTTGTCTTTCTTCTTCTTCTTCTTCTCATCTTCACTGGAGCTGTCAGAGGAAGAACTGCTTGATTCCTGAAAAAGAGAGAAGAGATGAAGATTAACTTGCATTAAACAAGCATTATTGAAACTGGTTTCTGCCACAGGTTAAAAAAATTATAAAAAAGGTAATTGTGACTTTTTCTCACAATTCTAAGAAAAACCTCAGAATAGCTATGAACTTGCAATTATGAAAAGAAATACGTAGGTGTTTTTTTTTTTAGTATTTTTAATTAAAATTTATTTTGTATTTTCCATTTTAATTTTAGTTTGTTTTTGATCCATTTTTATATTTTTTTAAATAGTTTTTATAAGTTTTTATTTCAGTTATTTTAGTAAGTCAAGTCTAACTTAATGAAAATGAGAAATGTTTCTTTGACAGCTAGCTGAAATAAAATAAGTTTAAGTTTGAGAATTAGGAGATATAAAAACTCAATTGTGAGATAAGTCACAATTACCTTTTAAAAAAAAATTTAAACTTAAAATTGAGGAAAAAAAAAAAAAAGTAATTATCTTTTAAAGGGGTCATATGATGTTGCTAAAAAGAACATTATTATAGTGTGGGAATAAAAACAGCTTCCATTAAACAACTAATCAACACACAAAAATGCTTCTTGCTGTACCTTCTTCTTCTTGGTCTTCTTTTTCTTCTTCTTCTTCTTCTTCTTCTTCTTCTTCTTGTGATCATCCTCGCTGTCTGAGGAGGAAGATGAGCTGGAATCCTAAGAAACACAGATACAGAGATTTCAGATTCCAGACAGATACTGTGAAAATAAAACGCTTTCAAACCTCTGCGCTTCATACCTTCTTTATCTTCTTCTTCTTCTTCTTCTTCTTTTTCTTCTTCTTTTTCTTATCCTTCTTCTGCTTTTTTTTATTTTTCTTCTTCTTTTTCTTCTTCTTTTCATTCTCGCTGTCTGAACTGATTGCAGCTGCATCCTGGGAAAAATTATCAAAATTAATCAAGCAAAAAGTAAGCACTAAAAAGCGAGCAAACAAAATGTGAGACATCATCCTGGAAACAAAAAAAAAAATTTAAAAAGTAAGGTCATTCAAATAATAGAGCAGAGGCAGTCTTAATGAACAGGAGAAATTACTTTGTCTTTCTTCTTTTTCTTCTCCTCGTCTCCTTTAGTTTCTCCTGCAGGAGTTAATTCAGTATTTCCCTCCAGACCTGAAAAAACATCACAGACTTCAGAAGACCAGTGGGAAAAATACAAGATGATTAGCAGAACGAGCTGTTCTTCCACGCAACAAAAGAATACAATGACTAGTGACTGGCTAGCTCAAAATAAAATAAAATAAAATAAAATAAAATAAAATAAACAAACAAAAAAATATACTGTGCAGCAAGCCAAACTCATTTATGCAACAAGCTTATTTCCGGCTTTCATATGCATCACATATTACATACACACAGACACAGATACACAGACACACACACACACACTGAAACACCTGTCCTCTGATCTGTCTTACCTGTTTCTGCTAGAATCCCCAGCTCTGCCGTTTCGCTGATTTTCATTTTCTTCTTTTTCTTCTTTTCATCCTGTTGAGGAGAATGCGTGAGTGAGTAAATTTGGGAGCGTGACCCAGATAAGTCATGAAGAAGATGTAAATGTTGTTGTTTTGTGGTAAACACACATATTTCATAATTAGGACAGCAGCCATGAGACACACTCTACAAATCCTGTTTTACACAAGCGAGCCGTGACTGTTGTTCATCACACCATGACTCAGACTACTTTCCTTCCTCTGCAGGAAAACAGTGGTAAATAAACACAGCCTGTATTGAAAGTTCAGCTCTGTCTTCATTTACACCTGCTGTTCCAAACCCATATGACTTTCTTTCTTCAATTGAATGCAAGATGTTTAGCAGAATGAGTTGTTCTTCCACTCGACAAAAGTATACAATGACGAGTGGTTGTCCAGCTCAAAATAAAATAAAATGAAATAAACTAAAATGAACATAAATCCCTATCCCTATCCAACAAAACAAATCTCTATCCACTAAAATAAAATAAAATAAATCCTCATCCTCATCTACTAAAATTAAATAAAATTACTATCCCTATCCAATAAAATAAAATAAAATAAAATAAAATAAAATAAAATAAAATAAAATAAAATAAAATAAAATAAAATAAAATAAAATAAAAATCCCCATCCCCATCTACTAAACTAAAATTAATAAAATAAAATAAAATTAAATGAAAATAAATCTCTATCCCATCCTCTAAAATAAAATAAATCCACATCTCTATCCACTAAAATAAAATAATTAAATAAAATAAAAAACATCCCTATCCATATCCAAAGACATAAAATTAAATTAAATTAAATTAAACTTAAAATAAAAAATTTACCCCAACCCCATCTACAAAAATAAAATAAAATAAAATTTTCACTGCATGGAAAAGAGCAGCACAAATATTCTGCTAAACAAATCCATTTGTTTTACACAGAATAACAAAAGTCAGTTCCAATTTGGAACTACATAAGCAGATTTTTATGAATCATCAAAAGAATGTAAATCAATCTAGTAACCAGTTGAACAATGTATTCCTCTAATGTTTCTTTCAAACAACAATTTTGGCAAAGTTGAACTTCCCTTCATAACCACAGGGGATGTATTGTGTGTGTGTGTGTGTGTTTATGAATCCTAAAGCTGATTTGGTGAAATCTGTCGCTCTGATTAGTTATAGAGCACAGGTGCATTCTGAAGTGAAAAGTGAAAAGAATGTATGTCCCATACTCGGAATTTGTGCTCTGCATTTAACCTATCCAAGTGCACACACACAGCAGTGAGTAGTGAACACACGCACACCGCGAACACACACCCGGAGCAGTGGGCAGCCATTTTTGCTGCGGCACAAATCCCTGCTGGTACCGAAACTCGAACCCGCAACCTTTTGTTTACAAGTCCAACTCTCTAAACATTAGACCACGACTGCCTTCTGGGTTATGTTTCACATTAGAGAGTACAAATCTCTACACTAAAACACAGCAGATTGTGGCACTTTCAGCTCCTCAGTACATGTGAGAAATACAGATTTCCTAAGCATTTTAAGCCTGAGATTTGCACTTACTATAGTAAATCACAGGACAGTAAAACGTTAAGTTTGTCACATGCACTAGTTGCCACTGTGCAAAATATCATGCAACCAGTTAAACTTAATTATTAATTAAATTATTAAATTATAAAAAAAATAATTATTAAAAATTAATTTGCTCACCTCACTGCTGTCACTGTCTGAGGACGAAGAGGAGGAAGAAGATGATGATGATGAGGAAGATGATGATGAGGAAGATGATGATGAGCTGAACTTCTGTGTGAGGAAGTGACCGTTATTGGACAACCCGGATACAAACCTGCTAGAACTTGTTATTGATGCTTGTCATATTTTTCTGTGGGTGTGTGTGTTTGTTCTGGCCTCAGGCCTTTTCTCTAATTGCGTAAGAAGGGAATTCTTTTCTTCAAATGTTGAAAAACACTTGTGAGGACATGCATTCAGAAAGCCTCAGAAAATGGTCTAATAATCATGCTTTTCACCTCTACTTTGTTCTCAAATGCATGTATTATTCTGGGATTAAGCATGTAATAAAGCATTCCTGTGTCCATATCAAATATCATTTACATTGACACATGCTTTTATCCAAAGTGACATACAAAACAGGAACAAAAGCACTTTGCCAACATCTATGCAGTTCCTCCTCAGATAATAATATGCAGAAGAAGGATGTGCTCATTAAGCTCTAATCAAGCAGGTGGAATGAGCGGGATGCCGCAGGGTTCACTACTGGGCCCTTTCTTGTTTCGCAATTTAAGTACCTTGCTTCTTTTCTTCTTCAGCTTTTTCTTCTTCTTCTTCTTCTTGTTTTTATCATCATCCTCACTGTCGGAGGAAGATGCAGAGCTGTCACATGACCATGGGTCGTTCTGGAGAGGAAGAAAAGTGCATCAATATCCTTTCACAGTGAATGGAAAAGGGAAAGGGAAATTTACATCAGTGTGAACCATCTAGTACTAAGTACTAAGCTTGATTAAACTTTCCTACCTTTCTATCCTTCACACCTGGAACTTTTGGTTTGATGTCACACACTATCACGGAACAGGCCACGCCCCCTTCCTCCAATTCATTCCTGCGTTCTTCTGCAGCTGCACACATGCAGTTTAAAAAAAGATTATATTAAAATCTACAAATATCATTCATTATATATATTGTCACTGAACAGCTGTTTTTACTGGTGTGCAACTGTGAAATGAACTTCTAACTTTAATGTTAATGTTGCAGATGTAAATTATTTCATCCAAGTTATTGTTAAAAAAACGTTTGTCTACAAACAAATAACGAGAAGCATTACAGATACTCTATTCCTCTTTCCTTTAGTTCTGTTTTGTCATTCATTTGATTTGACATTGATTTATTTACCTGAATTAATTACCTGAAAGCTGCCCGGACTCCATCTGCTGCTCCTCAGGTGAGTCTGCGCTCAGCTGACTGCCAACAGGTGCCTTTATACCTGCGGGGAGGGGCTTAACAGCCACTTCCGCTATTCCTGCTCATGAATATTAATTGAATATTAAGCGGATTCAACAAAATTGTTGAATAAACACCGTTTTATTAATATTAATAAACCTACCCCACTGCAAGAACGCTATAGCACCACATTAGATCTATTAGCCTACATATTTATGCAGTAAGGCTTTACAGAAACCCGCACACAGGCAGGACCTGCACTTCCTCGTTTTCTAGAGCCATTTGTCATTCGGTTTTAAAACACTAACTGAAGCCTCTCAACAGCACTTAATCTTTTCTGTAACAGCAGATCATGATGTTTCTCACGCCCTTTGTAAACACTGAGAGGGTGTGTGCTTGTTGTCTCCTCTTACAGTCTCTCTTCAACAGTGATTGTAAGCTGTTTTTACGTGTAAACCCGCCTGGAACACCTCCCTGAACGCTTAAAATATGTCTAGTTTTGCTAAATGTGAATACTACTATGGCGAAGGATTAAAGCATGGATATTAATTAAGCCGTTTCCGATACGAATATGAACTTTGTTTCGTGACGTGATGAGAGAAAAAAATAAAAAGGCATCTGTGACTTCATTTCTTATTTTAAACTTCATACCGTGTAACCAAAAGCAAGATGAAAGAGTAATAATGTTAAGTAAATGTTAAAAGCATATTTCATTAAACGTGTAATATATTAAATTAACACAAGGTTTGACATCATACATTTTTTTTTCACCAACCGCTGGCACTTTCTTTCTATCTTGTGTCGCACACATGCAGCCATTAAAACAATAAGTCTCATGTATTTCTATATATTTGGACTGCTTTGGCTTGTTTGATCTGTGCAGATTTCTCTCCTGATTCAGACCAGACCACTTTTCACTGGAGGAAGCGCTATTATGGATTATGGATTTGTTTCAGCTTTTGTCTTCTCCAGATGTTAACTGATGGACTGGAGTGCTGTGGATTACTTGTGGATTATTGTGATGTTTTTATCAGATGTTTGAATTCTGACGGCACCCATTCACTGCAGAGCATCCATTGCTGAGACACTGATGCAATGCTACATTTCTCCAAATCTGATGAAGAAACAAACTCATCCTAATCTTGTCTTGGATGGCCTGAGGGTGAGCACATTTTAGCAGATTTTCATTTTGAGTGAACTATTCCTTAAAAATAGGATGTCAAACAGAATGCATTATGCAATGAAAAACATTTCAAACTAAAGTCATATGACTGTCATGCAAGGGTGAATGGATGACCAGCCAACTCTGTCTGATAGTACTCGGAGTCTGGTGCTAAAAACATTGCGGATCATGTTATGCAGCATCACATAGTATCTGCTTACATATAAATAATAAAACCTAACATAATGCACATAAAAATGATGGTTACTGCAAACCCACTGACTCAAAACGAGGTCTGTTTGGCGACGGAGCAGAAATCGTCAGGCTCTGTGTCATGACATTATGTTTTTTCGGTGATGTTGCAAAGCAACTGAAATCCTTACACTGGGTTATTACGGTTTAAATGCCTCTCATTTACATTCATGTATAAATGTATGGGCTGATATGTGTCACGGTTCGCCTATGGCACGGAGCGAGGAGACAAGGTTTTCAACTCATGGAAGTCTTTTAATTCAAAATCCACGGGAATACTCGGGGTAGACAGGAGCACAGGAAACACAAGGGTTGACCTGTATCTCAGACAATGACAGACAGCACAGACTGGGGCTAATAAACACTGGGCAATTAGGGGAACACAGGTGCATGGAATGACTAATTAACTGAGACACGGCACACCTGGGGAGGGAAAAACAACACAATGAGTCCAGGGGCGTGACAATATGAGAATACAATGATTTCAGGTTCTTGTCAAGTCTTACGGAAACAAATCATATTTACATTATTAGTAATACAGACTTTGCAGGATACTGTTGTTCAGTGCTTAAAATACACAATGAAACACTAGCTTACTAATTAATACTGCGCTGTTTACATTCTAGTGCCTACTTTTATTTATTTTTTTATTATATGCAACAGTAAGGCTGTATGCAGAATAGCATAGTACCATTGTATTTCTGCAATATATAGTATGTACTGTATACTGTGGACAGTTTGTATAAAATGTACTGCATGTAATTAGAGCACACTGTGCAAAATACTGTATCCCACAATGCAATAGACCCCCATTTCCAATCCGATGAAGAAATATCAACCTCAATGCTTGGTGATCATCATGGATGTATAGATACAGTTGTTTTGCAATTGAATTATGAAAATGGTCATTCATTTGTCAAGACAAATACTATTCTTATTTTTATAATCTATAAAAAAATTTTAAAATATATTACTTTATTTTTTTATAATTTGTAAAATAAATTTTAGCTTAAAATAACAACAATTATAATAATAATAATTATTATTATAGTGTATTCTTTATAGCTTTAATACACTATAATATTTTAGCTCAAAATAATACTAACTGTAGTAATAGTAGTAATAATAATAATAATTGTAATAATTGTTGTCTTAGTGTATTACTTATATTTTAAAAATAAATTATTATTAACATTATTATTTAGCTTAAAATAAGAATAACAAACAACAATCATTATTTTATTTTAATTATTATATTTTCTTTTTATTTAGCATATTTTTAGCTTAAAATAATAGAAGCGTAATAATAATAATAATAATAATTGTTGTTGTTATGGCATATTGTTTATAGTTTAAACAACAACAACAACAACAATAATTCAGCTTTATTTCATGTAATCTTTATATAAGTGGTTTGAAATGCCTGGCTGTGAAAAGCTCGTCACATTGCATTGTGGGTTTCATTATTTTATATATGTAACAGGTCACCTGGTATTCCGTGTGCGGAAATAGTGCATATTTTGGTCAGTATTCATACTATATACTGTATATACAGTATGTAATGCTAAGATGTTCCACTGTTTTTAGCTGACACTGATTAGTCTTGTCTTGTGAGGCTCCTCCTGCGGCATTCTGGGAATTAAATATCATGCCGAGATATCGTGTATCAGGTATTGTTCATAAATGCTTCCCCAGGATCATTTCCTAGAGCTGGCGAGGTTTTCATGTTAGTTCAGCTTAACCAGGACTGACTAGAGAGCAGAGACGTGTGAAGGGCCGTGAGGGCCGATAACACACTGCTGTGCTTTACTGTTGCTGTGTGCTTGAGATTTGTGCTTGATTACAAAAACAGGTTATTACGATTCAGTACCATTTATAGCTTAATGATAATGATAATAATAATAATTATTATTATTATTATTAGTTATAAAAAAAAAATCTAATTTAGTTATACTCAATAATAATAATAATAATAACTATTATCTTTATTAAATAATTAGAAATAGTTATATATTATTAGTATATTTTTAATATAAAAATAACAGAAAATAGAAAAAATATAAACATTACTCAATAACAGTTATTATCATCAATCATAAAATAATTATAACGCTTTTATTATATTTTTAAACTATAAAAACATAAACCATTACTCAATAATAATAATAATAATAATAATAATAATAATAATACATAATT
>NW_015660885.1:795401-799479 GCF_001515625.1 Sinocyclocheilus rhinocerous
TAATAATAATAATAATAATTATTATTATGGTTTTTATAGTTATAAAATTACTGAATAATAAGAAGAATATAAGAAAAAATATGCTATAATAATAACAACTATTATTATTGTTGTTTGTCATTATATAGCATATTTTTTATTATTTTTATATAGTGTTTTTAAATAAAAATAATAATTATTTTTTATTTATTGTTATTTAATTATAAGCTATATAATTATTTTAATTTTTATAAGCTATAAAAATATGCTATAATAACAACAAGAGTTAATACTGTTGTCATTCTTTTATTTAGTTTTTTTTGCTTAAAATAATTATTGTTATTATTATTATTATTATTATTATTATTATTATAGTCTAATGTTATTGCTTAAAGCTTATAATAATTATAATTATTTTATCGTATTATTTCATATAATCTTTATATAAGTGGTCTGAAACTCCTTGAAAAGGGTGCCATGTCTGAGCTCATCGCACTGCATTCTGGGACTGCTAACTGGAAGTGCACACATGATGCCTTTGCATGCTGGCCAGGAAGGTGGCTCATTAGATTTGGGAAGTGAGACGAGCCGCGAGTGTTTTCTGTGTGTCTGCTGAGATCCACTGTATTCCCAGCCCGTCTCTCCACATGTTCTCCGGCAACCTCACAGCTGAAGGATGCCAAGAGAACAGATGTTGAGAACAACTTCACACACAGCTGGATGAAACACGCCGTGTGCTGCGAGGAAAAGAGGGAGGAGTTTAGATGAGCGTGTGTGTGTGTGTGTGTGTGTGTGTGTGTGTGTGAGTGAGTGTGTGTGTGTGTGTGTGTGTGTGTGTGAGAGATGAATCTCAACAGAACGAAACGACTGTGGAATTCTGAATGAGGCTCAATGAGATTATGCTGTCAGATCACGCCAACAGATGATCAGGACCCCAGAAATAATACAAGACACAGTATGTGTGTGTGAGTGTGAGAGGGAGGACAAAAGCTCTTTGCAATTTAAATGTATGCAAGATACCACAAAAACAGTTTGTCAGTAAAGCAGCGTTTCTGTCCCGTGTGTTCAAGAGAACAAAATCACCACTTCTGGAAAACTTTCACATGACTTTTTAAATGCATATCTATACATTTATTTGCTAAATGTGCTTTCATTTGATGTGTATTTTATTTTTATCAAATAAATGTATCCATCTCAAGTAAACATATGCATTTCTTGCACATTTTATTCACGTCTATTCAACCAAATGTGCCAAAATGTACATAAAAATACATGAAAATACAACACCATTTTAGTGTTGTAAATATAGTACCATAGTTTTTATTAATACTTTGAGTTTTTTGTTTTCCATTTCCATTTTCTTTTAATTTTTAATTTTTACATTTTTAAATGTTTTTTATTTTGTCTGTTTTATTTTTGGTTCTTTTAGTACTTTCTCTTTAAGTAAATATGCATTTTTAATGCACATATTTCCCACCATATATTCCAAAATTTGCATAAAAAATACACGGATAGCTATTTTAGTATTGCTAACAGAGTTTTTATTAAAATTAGGAATTGGTTTTACAATTTTAAAGTTGTAGTAATTTTTAAAGTCTGTCTATATTTTTATTAATTTTATTTCAGAATTAGTTATTTTCAGTTTTAGTCATTTTAGTACTTGAACTTTAACTAAACAAAATTAGATGTGCATATCTTGTTACAAAAATTGTAAAGTTGGCAAAATAATTTTATCTACCTCAAGTAAACATATGCATTTCTTGTGCGCATCTTTCAAACCATAAATCCCAAAATGTGCATAAAAACACATGGATAGCAGTGCTTTTTTTAGCATTGTTATTATAGTAGTATATTTTTATTCATATTTTGAATTATTTTTATTTTTACATTTTCTGTTTTCTTTTTAATTTTAGTCATTTTAAAAATATGTCTATTTATTTTTTGTATCAATTTTAGTTTGATGTTTTCAGTTTCAGTTATTTTAATACTTCAAATTTAAATGAAATTAAAACTTTAATTCAACTAAAATGACTAATTACTAAAACTTTAATTTTAACATTTAAGTTCATGTAAAAATATGCATATTTTTCTATTAAATTTTTTTTTTCTAATTAATTAATTTCTAATTTGTATGATTTTCTGTTAGTTATTTTAATACTTCAAATTTAAATGAAAATTCCAAATGTTGACTGCAACTAACTAAAATAAAATAGTAAAATAAAACAAAGTAAAATAAAATAATTTTACTTTTTTATATTTTATTTTATTTCTATTTTAGTTTTTTCGAAACTGGCGTTTCGCAAGTTAAGCATCACTATTATACTGCTCCTACATAAAGATGCATTTGAAAAGCACAATGAAACCCAGCTTTGCTCAGGTTCAGCCGGTGCAGAGATGTGTTTGTCTCTGCTGTGTGTCTGTGTTTCAGTGTCTGACAGACAGATGGAGACGGGTGTCTGTCAGCTTTAGTGTCTGTAAAAGCACATTTACCCTCAAAGAGAGAGTGCGGCTCTTCAGAAACAGCTGCTTGGGCGACACGCCGGTGCTAAAGCGCTGATTAAATGCCTTTCTGCAACTCTTTCCATCTGCTCTGAGTTTCATCTTGATGAAACAATCTCGTTTGCTCAATAAGATTTATGGCATATGTGTCTTTTTTATTGTTTCATTTTCGCTTAGATCCGATCATAAAGTCCTTCTAGTAAAAAACATAATTTCGCTTTTCATTGGACTCCACTCTACACATGTACAGCACTTGTCCAGTGCATCGCAAGTACACTATCATGTTGTATACTTAGTGTGCATGTGCATGCTTGTGTATTAAACCTCAGTACTCCAGGGGGCGCTCAAGTTTACTTCAAATGTCATCGTTATTATAGCATCATTTGATTGTTTATAGCTTTACTACTACTACTACTAACAGTAACAAATATGATTATTAATGAAGTTGTTGGCATTTTATATATGTTATTTAGCATTTTTAGCATATTATTGTCGCTATTATTTCATTATAGTGCATTTTTATTGTTCATAGCTTAAAATAATAACAATAATAATAATAATAATTTTATAAAATGATTTTTTTTTTATAATAACAACAAAAAATATTTATATTTTGCTGTTTGCTGTTGATGTCTTTGCATATTTTTAATTTAAAATAATGATACAACAATAAAACAGCAGCAACAACGACAACAATAATAAATTATTATTTTTTATGAAATGGAAAAATGTGCTTTAACATCAGAAATAATTGATATTATTTCTGGTGTTGATGATATAGTTTTATTTTTTTTTTTACTGTATGTATATACGGTATGTACCAAAGTAGTACCATTGTATTATTATTAAGGGTGGAACATGCTCATCTACTTGGAGCAGAAATTAATATCAGGGTTATTCGGTATCATTGAGATACTAGGTTTTAATCATATTAAAAAATATTAATATTAATAATAATTTTATTTTCAATTTATTTGTATTCATTATATTTTATTTGTATATTTTCTTTTTCTAATTTTGTTGTGTGTTTTTGTAATTTTTCTTACATTTTCATTTTTTTTATTTTTATTTTAGTTATTTTAGTACTTCATGATAAACTAAATGAAAACGAGAAATGATGCATTGGCAAATAGCTGAAAAAATTCAAAAATATATTTTATTTTATTTCTGTTAAAGTGTTTTATTTCAAGTAAGAAATTTTTTTTAATGGTTTTAGTGAACTATAATAGCCTTGATGAACATAAAACCACAAAATAAGTGTCAGAACATTTGAGAAAATCTATATTGCTGTCAATATGTAGCATAGTTTTTATTTATTTTTATATAGCGTATTTAACAAACAAAATTGTATTTTCTTTTCTTTACAACATTTTTTTTTTTTTACAACAAGTGTATATTTCTGGACTTAAAGTCACTTATATTCATGTAATACCCAACAAATAAAAGATAAATCAAGGAAAATAATTATAAATAATTGTTAGACCATTTGAGAAAAATTATATTTTTGGCATTTATTTATTTATTTATTTTTTGCTTAAAATAAAGATTAATGCTTGTTGTTTTTATTATTATAGTGTTACTGATTTTTTTTTTTTTATAG
>NW_015660885.1:799996-807439 GCF_001515625.1 Sinocyclocheilus rhinocerous
AAAAATTAATAAATACAAAATAAATAAATAAATAAATACATAAAATAAAATAAAATAAATAAAGGTTTTTTTTTACAGTAAGAGTCCTTAAGAGTCACTTAGATTCATGTTTTGTCCAACAGAAAGATACACAAGCAAAAAGAAAATGTGTTTTTGGTACAGAAATGAACATTAAAAAAATCACAAAATAAATGTCAGACCACTCAAGAAAAACCGTAAAAAAACAAATTCACTGTGAAACATATATATATTAAAAAAAAAATTCACACGGAACAAGCTCATATGTTGAATACCTGCGTTTGTCCAGACGGAGGCGCTGTTGCTACACAGCAGATCTGAGTCTGGGTGAGATGACCTTGATAAAGCCAAGAGTGAACGAGAAGGAGGCTGGATGGAGGGGAGCCTGCGGTGCGAGAGACATAATCCAGCTCAGAACTGAACCTATCGATTGAGAGAGAGAGAGAGAGAGAGAGTAGAGCTTGGGGTTTAGTCAATGGAAACATGATTCTCTTCCGCATAACACCACTCCCAGCATTCAGCCTCCTGCATCTGACATCTAAACATCAGAGCATCCAAATAAAGCCTCCAGATACTCACACATGCACATGAGCTATGATAATTCATGTGCACAGCCTTTCAAAACAATACTGTTAATAAACACAGAGGGGAATTGTGTAAGAATGAATTGTGTTCACTGATGGTGCTTGACTGAATAGAATTGTGCAAATCAGGTAACGGTGGAAAAACAGCCCCAAATTAGTACAGAATTCAATTTGCAATGACCTGACCGAGTCACATACGCCTGCCAGCGACTTCATGACCTTCAGAGATTCATTCGGTGTGAACGTATACCTATAATAATCACATAATCACAAACCTGTAAGTTCAACGAAACACTAATCACGTCAGAATCTCTGTAGATATGAAATAGAAATTAAAGTTTGTTTAGAATAGTTAGATTTAATATTTGATATATTTAATACCTCATAGTTAGTTAGCTTTGATTCATGAATTTATGAAAATAAGGTGTGTGTGTGTGTGTGTGTGTGTATATATATATATATAATTTTTTAAAAATAAAAACGGTTTTATATTTAAACTTATATTTGTTTCAAGTAATATTTTTTATGGTTTTAGTTTTAGTTGAACTATGATCACCCTGATTCAACCAGGAGTCACATTACATGAATCATGTAAATAACATAAAATATTATAATTTGATTTGATTAATTATCAAATTAATTAATATTTCAATGTTTAATTTGAATTCATATTAATTCTTATTCTTATTCTTATTCTTATTCTTATTATATTTAATAACACTTTATTTTTAGCTAGACTGAAATGTATAAATAAAATAAGTTTTAGTTTTTCTGCATTTGACTTCAATTAGCATTTATTTCGTATCAAGTAATAAAACGTTTTTATGGTTTTAGTTTTTGTTTGGTTTTAGTTTAACTATAATAACCCTGATTCAACTAGGAATTACATTACATAAATCACATTATAATGTTATTTTACTAATTATTAAATTAAGTAATATATATATATATATTTTTAAGTAAGTTATATTATTAATAATACTGTTAGTTAAAAAGGGATAGTTCACCCAAAATAATACTTCTGTCATCATTTACTCACTCACAAGTTGTTTCAAACCAGTGTGAGTTTCTTTCTTCTGTTGAGCACAAAAGAAGATATTTTTAAAAAAATGTTGGGAACCAAGCAGATGAGGGTAGCCATTGACTTCCATAGCATGTAAAAGTCAATGGCTACCATAAACTGTTTGTAAATTATGACAAAATGTTCATTTTTGGGTTAACTATCCCATTAAATAAAGATCCAAATGAGGATATTTGTTTAATATCTCACATTGTTTATCTGTGCTGCTGAGTTGTATTGCCTCTGAAGTGAATTAATTATTTTTTAATTCTGTCTAAAAAAAGGGTCATGTTTAATATTACAATTCTAAGTCATTCAGTGTCAATCTTAATATGGTTTAATAAAAGTTTAATAAAAAAACAATCAGCTATTTTACTTATGTGTTTTTCTGTTTAGTATTTTTTTTTTTTTTAAGTTATATTATTAATAATATAATAATTTTAACACTAATACTATTACAATTATTAATATATTTAATAATACTTAATATTTAGTAAGACTGAAATTACTATTTTTTTTCTAAATTACTGTTTCAATAAATAAAATCTTTTTGCCTTTTTTTAATTTTTAATTACTGCATTATTTCATAAATATTCCACTTAATAGAATAATGAAAGAAGAATCCTTCACACTGCCGTACCTTGCAAAAATCCAATATTAATCGAAATGCTTCGGTCATGCAACCGTCATCAGATGCTTGAATTGAAATGATTGCATGCATCTAAAAAAAAAAAAAACAGTCTATTTTTCTGTATTATAAATATTACACTTATGAAAGAATAATCAGCGTATTTAAATACAGTTTAGTTGAAGCTCCAGTAAAACGATTCCTCTTGTGAATGTAACTGGACCGCAGTGCAGCACCTTTGCTGGAGGATCATCAGGTAATTAGGTACGTCAGACACAGTTCATTGATTAGACTTAATGACTGACACTGAATGACATTCCAGTAATCAGCACAGCAACCTTCCGGTGACCTTCTCTCTCCTCTGCCGATTCACCGGCCTCTGTTCTCCAGATCTCTGTTTGATTTGCTCGGGCTGAACTCTGACACGGTTCGCTTTCTAGAGAGACGCGGCGAGCAGAACTCGCGGGGATTTTGTGTGTGAAGACATCGATTCTTCTAACTCTCAGAAAACGAAGAACTTATCAGCTCTTCTATTCTCGTGTGAATGCAGCAGGCTATTAGCCGCAGAACAACGGAGGACAGAAACTATCAGACTTAACAAGACATTAGTATCAAGCAGCTATCAGGAAAACACATTTGTCATGTCTCAAACCTACAGAACTAATGTCTGCATTTACTAAATTAGGGAATCTTACGTATCTAAAGCCCTTCATGTGCAGCTAACACTGCTACTAAACTAGATTGCATTAAAAAACAAGATGAGTTTGTTCCTTCATCAGATTTAGAGAAATGTAGCATTGCATCAGTGTCTCTGCAGTGAATGGGTGCCGTCAGAATGAGAGTCCAAACAGCTGATAAAAACATCACAATAATCCACAAGTAATCCACAGCACTCCAGTCCATCAGTTAACATCATTTCTTGTCTCATCACACTTAATATTTTAGCTTTATTGAGACACTATTATAGTTTTTATTAATATATTGAATTGTATATTTTTCAGTTTCATTTTAATTTTAGTTAAAATATTAGTATTTTTTTTTCTTTTCTTTCTTTTTTTTAATATGTCTATATAGTTTTTATTCATTTTTATTTCAGTTTTAGTTTTAGTTTCAATTTTTATTTATTTAATTACATTTTTTTTTACAGGTTAAACTAAATGAAAGTGATAAATGTTGCCTTGGCAATCAGTCGATAAGTGGACAAAAATAAGTTTTATTTTATTTTTCATTTTAATTTTAGTTAAAATATTAGTATTTTTTTTTCTTTTCTTTCTTTTTTTAATATGTCTATATAGTTTTTATTCATTTTTATTTCAGTTTTAGTTTTAGTTTCAATTTTTATTTATTTAATTACATTTTTTTTTACAGGTTAAACTAAATGAAAGTGATAAATGTTGCCTTGGCAATCAGTCGATAAGTGGACAAAAATAAGTTTTATTTTATTTTATTATTTCAGTTAATGTTAATTTTTTATTTCAAGTAACATCATTTTTAATGGTTTTAGTTTTAGTTAAATATAATAACAATGATTCAACTAGGTATTACAAGGCATGAATCATGTCAATAACATAAAATATTATATTTTAATTATTAAATATATTATTTTAAAATTTTAATTTTAAGTATTTTTTATTAAAATTAACATTAATTTGTATATTATTATTATTATTAGTAGTAGTATATTTAATAATAGTTCATATTTAGTTAGACTGAAATGTATAAGGTTTCGTTTTTTTATTATCTGGAGAAGACAAAAGCTGAAACAAATCCAGCATTAAGATGCTTTTAATTTCAAACCGTTGCTTCCGGCTAAAATACGAGTCCATATATATATATATGTACTAAATATTAATTATTATATTTAAGTATTACCTTATGATATTTTCATTTAACTTATGTGAATATTAAAGTGGGTTCCCATTAACTGAATCGCTGAAGGTCATGGTAGGCGCATCTGACTCGATCAGGTAACTGCTTTCTGCACTAATTTTGGGGGCGGTTTTTTTCCACCGTTACCTGATCTGCACAATGAATAGGAAGCTCACCAGGCTTTGAGACACTGTTTGTGATCATCGTGGAGCTTTAAAACCACTGTCAGAGGAGAAAAAAGAAGAACGGAAGAAACAGAAGCAAGAAGAGAGAGCAGTACATATGAACGTGTGTGTTTACCTGCCGCCAGGCTGCTCTGATCCGTCCGCCGGGGTTCTCCAGCACCAGACCCAGACAGCAGCGGGCCAACAGAAGCAAAGCACTTCAACTGCAAACAGATCAAACACACACTGGATTCAGTCTCATCAGATTCAGCTCAGAGAGCGCTTCCATACACACTCTTGTCAACATTGTGGGTCAAACCTATGTTGAATACAATTAAATTGTTTTTATTTATAAAAAAATTGAAGAAAGGATTTAAATGAATAAGAAAAAGAAAGAAAAATATATAAGAATTTATTTTAGGCTTAGTGCATGTTAACTATTTTAAGTGACATTTTTAGTTTATTAAAAGTTAATGAACTCCATTCAAAATGTGCACACATTCACTCTTAATGCAGGGCTGTACGTTAACTTTTTTTTCACATAGCACTGGTGCTACAGAGGTTGAAAGTTTTGTAGCACTATAATAACAATGATTCAACTAGGTATTACAAGGCATGAATCATGTCAATAACATAAAATATTATATTTTAATTATTAAATATATTATTTTAAAATTTTAATTTTAATTATTTTTTATTAAAATTAACATTAATTTGTATATTATTATTATTATTAGTAGTAGTATATTTAATAATAGTTCATATTTAGTTAGACTGAAATGTATAAGGTTTCGTTTTTTTATTATTTTTTATTTAATTAATATATTATTTTAAATTAATAATATCTAAATTTGAATTAATATTTATTATTATTATTATTATGTTACATGAATCAAGTAAATGATATAGTGAAATCTGACAAAAAGAAGTTGAGTAGTTTGCCCAATTTGGCCTTATAATATATAATACAGTCCTGTTAAACAGTTGCTGTCTGACTTTCATCGTGACAAAAAGAATTCCAAGGAGTTGACCTCATTTCTTGGATAAAATTGGGAACAGCCCCATTTTTACAAATCATGTCCTGCATTGTACTGAAATGCTATTCTTCTGGATGAAACTTGTGTTGCTGACCGCTGAATGTTTGTTGCTGCCAAAATAGGATAAAACACCCTGACAGTATCGTCTCGTGTGTTTGATCCTGGTCATTCTGGACAGAAAACACAGTGGCTGTGTCTCCGACTGCAGAGATCTGACTCTCGGTCTAATGTCTACACTGGCAGCGCTCCACAAACAGCATCCTAATGGAAATGGAGCCTGATTGTGTCTGATTTGAGACGCTCTTTCAGCAGCAGCTTCAGTAACGCTCACTCATGCACAGAGGATTCAGACATTAGCATGCGGCCCTGCTGAAGCGCTGATACACATAGAACAATAGACATGCATTGCACACAATGAGTGAAATACTGCATTTTTAAAGATATAGTACTATTAATTAAGGATTTCCCACTGTATGTTTCACCAAGGTTAACCTTGAAGTATGGCGAATTTGGCAAGCTTACTTGTGATTCAAATATGTTCTAAGAATGTTTTGCATTCCTATTACATTATGAAAACATTATTTCTGAATGTTCACTGAATGTTCAGAATTTAAAAAAAAAAAATTTCTTGGCTATGCAAATTTTAGAGTAAACATTAAAGGAAAGTTCCGTTTTACCATTATGCAAACATTATGGTAACGTTACTTTTGAACGTTCTCTGAATGTTCTGGCAATGTTATATCAACAAACGTTCTTCCAGTTACATTAATCTCTTTCCCCACCAGCATTTTTGAAAAAAGTTGCCAGCCACCGCCAGCGATTTTGATGATTTTCACTAAAATTTGATGGCCTCCAGAATATTTTGCTGTATGAATATGTGAATATGCAATACACCATAATAAAGATCAGAGCCTCAACTTTTAAACAAAACAATCAGTTTTATTCTAGCTTAAAGCATTCTTCAATGGCGGGGAAAGAGTTAATAGAACGTTTGTTCAAAGTTACGGATTCTCAAAACAAACAAACAAACAAACAAACAAACAAACTTCTTAACTGCTTAATTTTCTTCTTATTTTCTAACTTACGAAAAAAGTTAAAGGGTTAGTTCACCCAAAAAAGAAAATTCTGTCGTTAATTCTGTCTGTCACCCTCATGTCGTTTCAAAACCGTAAGACCTTCATTCATCTTCAGAACACAAATTAAGATATTTTTGATGGAATCTGAGAGCTGTCTGACCCTCCCATAGACAGCAACACAACTGAAATGTCACGCGGATACACTGTTTCCGTTCAGATTAAATCACAATAACGTAGGAAACAGATCCGGCGTGACGCAGCTGACACAGAACAGCATACGCTGTTTACAGGGTGATGCGGAGGAGACGAATTGTTGAATAAAGTCGTTTTTTTTTTCTTTTGCGCACAAAAAGTATTCTCGTAGCTTCGTATAATTGCGGATGAACGCCTGATGTCACATGGATTATTTTACAGATCTCCTTGCTACTTCTCTGGACTTGGGAACATTTCAGTTGCGTTAATAAATATCTTAATTTGTGTTCCGAAGATGAACGAAGGTCTTACGGGTTTGAAACGACACGATGGTGAGTAATTAATGACAGAATTTTCATTTTTGGGTGAACTATCCCTTTAAGAATATTTTGTATTCCCAGCAATTCTTCTTAATCATTCTTAAGACAAAACTTATGAAGAATTCAATAATAACTGCTTAAAGTTAGGATAGCCTTGGGATAGCGCATTAATTAAGCCGAGCGCCCGTCAAACTGGTCGAGTCGAAAATAGTGTGCGTGCTTATTATTATTATTATTATTACGGTAATCTGTAGACAGCGCATAAAGACAAGCCTTGTCGTGATTTTCATTGAGTTTATCAGTGAATTGTCAGCAAGAACCACCATTTATTCAATCAGATAAAGACTGTCATTTTCTTCTTAAAGGGGTCATATGATGCGATTTTAAGTTTTCCTTTCTCTTTGGAGTGTTACAAGCTGATTGTGCATAGATAAGATCCCTGAAGTTGCAAAGACTAAAGTCTCAAAACCAAAGAGATATTCTTTATCAAAGTTA
>NW_015660885.1:807517-830954 GCF_001515625.1 Sinocyclocheilus rhinocerous
GGGCATAGAGGACCTACAATAATGTACAGTATTTTAAAAATAATGTGTTTTTTGAACATTAAAGCATGTCAACATATTCTGTTACACCAAATACACAAAATAATTATCTTTAAAAAAGCATCATATGACCCCTTTAAGAAAAAAAGATGTTCTTAAGAACATATTTGAGAACATTCTTACCAACTTCTTGAAATTTATTGGAAATTTCTTAAGAAGATTTTTGTGAATCCGGCCCCTGGTCTTTAATAATGTTCTCAAAACATCATTCTTAAATTTCTTTTTTTTTTCTGGAATGTTTTAGTTGGACATTCATCTTGGTTTTTTTTTTTTAAATCAACGTTTTTGAAATGTTGTTTTTCAATATTATTTTCTTTCTTTATTAATTTTTTTCTCTTTATCTTGTTAATTTATTTTATGTTATTATTTTTTCCCCTTCTTCTCTCCCTCCCCCCTTTTCCTTTAATGTATAATCTATTTATTTGCTTAATTAAATTGTGATTATTTGAATTATTTTCAATATTATTGTCTTTATCTTAATTTATTTTGTGTTATTTTTTTCCTTCTTCTCTCCGTCCCCTCCTTTTTTTCCTTAAATAAAACTACTTTATATACATTCAAGAAATGTGTACTACATAAACATTATACAATCTAACACCAACACTTCACATAACTACATGTAAATTTAAAATTGTTGCTTGTGTTTTTGTTTTGGTCTTGTTTGTCTATTGTCAAATTATAGTTATAGCACTGTCTTCCTATATTTTGTACTGTATGTCTTAATTTGTCTTGTTCTAAAACCAAATAAAAAAAACATGTTGCTACTTATTTCAGAATGTTCAGAGGATGTTCAAAAGTAACAATGTTTTTGTGCTAACATTTCGCGAACGTTATTAAAAACAAAATAACCCTGAACAAATGTTCTATTAATGTTACTGGAAGAACAATTGTTCATAACTTTGAGAGAACCTTACGAGAACATGCTGAGAACGTTCCCTGTTAACTAGGGAGTTTGTTACAAGATGATGACAAATAACTTTAGCTCTAAATCAATAACTTATTGAAATGCATCATCGAGCAGATGCTTTTGCCCAAAGTGACTTAAAGGAGAACTATTACAGGACAAAGTCCTTGAGTAATCTGGGGTTAAGTGTGCTATTCCTCATCTTCATAACATTCAGAGCACGTGTCGTGTCAGGCTCCGTATTATCCGTGTTCTCATTCCTGCTGTGACGAACCTTTTCAACTCTGTAACTTTACAAACTGAACATGTTTGTGTGCTAATTGAAAGCAGTATTTCAAGCGCAGCACCTGGAGAGCGGGACAGAAATGACAACATCTGCTCACAGCAAAGCATGAGAAATGATTTCAAACGAATACTGTGATAAAAACTAAATTATGATTCACAGCATTATTTCTGACTTCTGAGAAAAGAAGTGTTAAATATTTTATACAGTAAAGTATGACGTGACATGAAAATTTTAGAAATGTATACTAACATACTACTCATTTCTGCAGTGTACAGTGTAACAGGCATACTGTGAATTTTCTTTTACAGGGATTTTATTTATTATTTATTTATAAAACTGAATTAAAACACTAAATGATCATTCATTTCCAAAATTACTAAACGTTTAGCTAAAATTAAAATGAAAACAGAAAATATATAAAAATAAAAATTTTAAATTACTAAATAATAATTTTAATTGCCAAAATGACTAAACCTTTAACTAAAATGAAAACAGAAAATATATAAAAATAAAAATGTAAAATGACTAAATAATCATTTTAATTGCCAAAATTATTAAACCTTTAACTAAAATTAAAATGAAAACAGAATATATATAAAAATAACTATTTTAAATTACTAAATAATCATATCAATTGCCAAAATTACTAAACCTTTAACTAAAATTAAGATGAAAACAGAAAATACTCGAAAACGGGACCACATCACCCCTATTTTACGATGTCTTCAATGGTTGATTTTAAAATATTACTTCTTGTTTACAAATCTCTAGATGGTATGGCTCCACCACACATTTCTGACTGATTGAACATCATCCATCCAGATCACTCCGGTCATCCAACTATAGACTGTTGGTTATTTCTAGGTCGAAGTACAAGTGTAGAGGTGACCGTGCTGTTTCTGTAGCTGCCCTCTGGAATGACTTGCCCATTGCTATTAGACTCACTCCCTCTGTATCTGTTTTTAAGTCCAGCTATACATTCTATGTTGAAGCTTTTCTGTCTAGTATTTTATTGCTATTTGTTGCTATTTATTGCTAGTATGTTGGTATCTCTTACTTGTCAGATAGATATTTTTCATTTAAAGTTCAAAATTATACCTCATCAACAGCATCTCTCTCCTGTGGGGTTCCCCAGGGTTCTGTTTTGGCCCCATTGCTTTTTGCTTTGCATTGTTGCCTCTGGGGCAATTGATAAGTACTTTTCAATGTATTATTGCTATGCAAATGAAATTCAACTTTATATTTCTTAAAAAAACAAAAATCAGTTCATTCAGTTTTAAATTCTCCAATCGATTAATTCCAGTGCATTCATGCTGCAAACCCAAACAGAATAAGGAATGACACACCGTTGTGTTGTGTTGAGTTCAAAAGAGCAGAGCTAAATTGGGTCTGTGTTTGAGGAAGGAGGCGGCCGGTTCGGCACTGTCATTTTCTCAAAGTGAATCACACGAGGAGACAGAAGTGACCCAGAATTAGAGGACAGGAGGAATTTATCCAGCCGTACCGCCTGAGATAAAAGCTTCAGAGCAAAGATGGACCTGTATTCTGCTCACAGAATTACTGCAGAATAACAACATCTGATGCATCAGCTGAGGGTTTTACTAATATGATAGAAAAAAAATCAATTCTGCTGGTAAAAACCTCTCAAAACCAAAGGGCAAATAATTAATGCAAAATTAAATTACTTAAATATAAAACCAGAAATCAACATACCTGATGGAAAAAATCAAATCTGCCATTAAAACGTCATACTTCAGCAGCTCTCTGTAAAACACAAGTAATGGTGTTTGCGTGAATTTTGCATAATGGGCATGTGAAATGGGTACATTGAATTATGGTGAAATATAAAATATTGCTCTAAAAGTTATAGTTTATAAAAGTTATAAACCTATCAGAATAATCCAGTAACTGAGATAAATCATTCCACATAAAAAAGTAGTAGTAGAAAAGATGGCCTAAAATTACCTTGAAACCAAACACAGACTAAGATTAATAAATTAATTTTAGCTCAATAAAATCTACCTCTCCTGAGATAGATAAATAGATAGATAGATAGATAGATAGATAGATAAATACATAGATAGATAGATAGATAGATAGATAAATAGATAGACAAACAAAAAATAATGAACCGGGTCAGGTTTAAAAAATACTGGAAATTTACATTAACTGAAGAAAATAAAAAAATAAAAATGAAGAGTTAATAAAAAAATATAATTAATAAAAAATAAATTAAATTATACATTTCAGCTAGTTGCTAAGCGGTATCATTTTTTATTTCATTTAGTTTAAATTGAAGTAGTAAAATAACTAAAACTAAATATACTAAAACTAAAAACTGAAACTTAATAAAAACCGTCTCAGGTTACTTATGTAACCATGGTTCCCTGAGTAGGGAACGAGACACTGCGTCCTCTAGGGGTCGCTATGGGGAACGCCTCGTCGTGACCCGTGTCTGAAGCATACATGGACGCAGTTCAAAGTTCCCATGAAAGGGAACATACAGACATAAAAAACTAATAAAACTGGCAAAAAAAAAACTTTACTAAAAAAATATATAAATAAAAATAAAATCTAATTCAAAATATTACCAAAAACTATAATAACACTGCTGGTCAGCTCGTCAGACACCCCTGTTCTTGTAAATTAGATGTTATTTGTAATACTTTTTAGCCTATTATTAAAATAAATCCTCATGTAGGAACCCATACAGTCAAACCCAAATTTATTCAGACACCTTCAACATTTCTCACATTATCACAGCTTATTTGCTATAGTTTAGAAGATGGTAATAAAATATGACAAGAACTCAGAGTTAAACTGTGTCAGAACAAATTCAGCTTGATAATGTCAGATAACACTTAAGCAAAACATGCTCAGGTCAAAGTGTATGATAAATCCTCATGTAGGAACCCATACAGTCAAACCCAAATTTATTCAGACACCTTCAACATTTCTCACATTATCACAGCTTATTTGCTATAGTTTAGAAGATGGTAATAAAATATGACAAGAACTCAGAGTTAAACTGTGTCAGAACAAATTCAGCTTGATAATGTCAGATAACACTTAAGCAAAACATGCTCAGGTCAAAGTGTATGAATCATTTTCCCCCCCACATTTTTCTCATTTTTACTGGTAGTCCACTGTATGAAGAATTTTTGTGTATAATATGTCACAGTTTACTTTATTTTGCTATCCTCACTTACATAAATGAACTATAGTGTCCTGCAGCCACTAGTAAAAAAATATCAAAAATTATATCTGGTGTCTGAATAATTTTTGGTTTGACTGTAAATCACTTTCTTTCCTGCTACGCAGCAGAAGAACGCACAACCTCTCTCTCTCTCTCTCTCGTGTGTGTGTGTGTGTGTGTGTGTGTGAGATGAGTTCATGGCTCTTGGCTTAGAGACTCGGTCATGCTGTGAGTTTGAGAGTTAGTGTGTGTGTATTTGTGTGCAGAGTTTTGTAAGTGTGTGTGTGTCTGTGTGTGATGCTGATAAAAGGCACGTGCACGATCCTCGGGGGGTTTGAGGACCCATCACCAATGGAGCCTGTTGCCATGGAGACGCGCCACCTGTGCGTGTGTGAGCATATAATCTCTGTCTGCGCTTCAGCAGCAGCACCCACATGAGTGTGAGCACACGTGTGCACGTTCAACAGCCTTCCAAAGACTTCCCATTCATTAGCCGCTTTAACTAGAAGAAGAACAAAGTGCAGTAAACGGTAAATCTATATGCGCTACAAACCAATGTGTTTAAGAGTACAAGGATAAATTAAAATAATATGATAACAAATAGCAGTCTGCAATATCAAGCAGCATAATGGAGAGATTTTGTACAGCTAAAATAACTGGAAGCGGAGCTGGCAAGGAATGTTCTCGGAACGTTCTGGAAAAGGTTCTCTCAAAACGTTCTTCCAGGAACATTAATAGAACATTCATTCAGAGTTATCTAGTTTTTAATGTTCTCAAAACATTAGCGAAAGCGTTATTTATACATCATCCATGCATGGGACATTTTATTTCTGAAACACTGTAGTTGGATGTTCATCTAACGTTTAAAGAACATTCTAAAGTAATGTTTGGAAAATTATAAAATTGGAATATTCTCTTAACATTTGCATAAAAAACGGGATGTTTTTATTATTGGATTTTCAGAAAACATTCAGAAATAACATTTTCATAACTAAATGTTAAAATAGTTTCATTATTTGAAATAACATTAAGTGAAATAAAATAAAAATGTAGTTATTTATACATTAATTAAGCTATTCAATTATTTATATAATGTTTCATTTCTCAAAAACTTTAGTTGGACGTTCATCTAACGTTTTTTAAATGTTGTTACTTGTTTCAGAACGTTCAGAGAACATTCAAAAGTAACATTCCCATAAAGTTTGGAAAATTCTAAAATGGAATGTTCCCATTACAAATAAATCGTTTTATTTATTTATATTTTACATTTAAAAACTGGATGTTTTGGACGGTCAGAGAACATTCAGAAATGATGTTTTCTTAACTTAACAAAATATTCTCATTATTTGAAATAATATAAACATCAACCGGAAATAAAATAATGATTAATTATTATTAAATTATTAAAACTTTAACCAAACGACCTTAGAACATATTTTTGTTCACATTCAAGTTATAATTGATTCGTACGTTAAAAATAAGGTGTATAAATCAGTGCTTTCATAAATCACTATAATTCTGATTATGCAAAAAAGCCAACAAAACAAACCTGCAACATTGCTGTGCACCTCACACCGGGCCAGGCGTCTGTCTCATCGCTCATGTGAAATCAACTCGCACGAGTGGCTCCTCAGAAACATCTGTGACTGCTGCCGTGCGGAGCAGTTAACCAATCGCTCGCTTTGACAGAGCAATTTGATCAAGCAAATTTAGTGAGTGCTAAATGATGAAGAAAATAAGATGTTAGAAACGGCAGAAACGGAGCGCTGCACTTCCACAACTAGCTCTGCAAATAAACTCTGACAGATCGTTTGTTCATTCTGGGACGGGATCTTTTCACAATTTGTGCTAAACTGTCTAGCACGGCTTTTTATTTACCGCCGTCCGCTCCGGTAATAAGTGGGATTTCAGTCTGGAAAAAACTTAAAAGATTAAAGCTGCCTTATAATGAGAAATCGATTTCCTTGATCTTGTCAAATAAGAGAAATCGCAAAACTCTTTCACTCTGCAGTCCATTTGCTGAAACCAAACGTCTGCTGCCGGTTACATAAACTGCTTCAGATCTCACTTTTTTCTTCAAGGCTGGTCATAGCTTTGTAAAGTCAGATACATAAAAAAGGTCAACTGAATCTGAAAAGTAAGACTGGTATTGGTTAACGGCTAGTTGGTCAAACTACTTCTCAAGACACAGTCTTATCATACAGTGACTATGTTTATGCAACCGGCCCCTGAACTTTCACAATGCTCTGATGCCGGATGAATGCATTAGCACATCCGTCTATATTTACATGCCAGTTGTGATAATTTCATATTTAGAAGCTTGTTTCATCCAGTTAGGTGAGGCAATGAGGAGGAAGATTGATATCTAACAAAACAACATAAGTAGAATTTTTCTCACAATTCTGACTTTTTTCTCGCAATTCTGACTTTTGCCATTCAAAGTTGCAAGATATAAATGTGCAATTTTCCCCACCACGGAATAAAAAATAGTTAATTGCGACTTTTTATCTCACAATTCTGACTTTTTTCTTGCAATTGTGAGTTTATATCTCACAAAACTGACTATTCTTCTCAGAATTGTAAGTTTATAAATATATAAATATTGTGAATTTACATGTTGCAATTCTGAGTTTCTCACAACACTGACTTTCTTCTCTAAAACAAATTTAAACTAAAATGTTTTAGGACACTCATGTAACAAAATTCTTTTAAAAATTTAAATTTAATAAAAATGTTTTTAAATGAAATGTAAATACATTTATTAATACATTAAATAATAAATTAAAATAAAGTATTAAATAAATTAAATATTATTATATTTTATTATATGAATAAAAATATTACAGTATTACAATCCAGAAGGTATTAAGTCACTAAAAATATTAATTAAAAAAACATAAAAAATAATTTCAATTTAATAAAAATATATGTAATAAAATTAATCACTCAAATATTAATATAATTGTATAGAATTGTTAGAAGTTTGTTAAAAATTGTAATTTTAAGTTAAAAATAATTAAAATGTAATAAAATATTTTAAAACATTATATTTTATTAAAGCTATATTTTAAGCTATATTATATTTTTTCTCTGAATTATAAGAAAAAAGTCAGAATTGTGAGATTAAAAAGTTGCAATTCCCTTTTTATTTATTTATTTATTTTAATCCTGTGGTGGGATTAAAACAATAAGAGTAAAATGTGATAAAGTTACATTCTAACAAATGTTAGCACAAAAATATTATTTAAACATAACAATAATGAATATAAAATAGAATGTTCCCTCAATGTTCATATAACCCAGAAAAAAATTTATAAACAAAAACAAAAAAAAGGGATGTTTTGAACATTCAAAGAACATTCAAAAAATAACTTGATGGAAAAGTTATAGCTAAATGTTCTTAGAACATAGTTTTGTTAGTTGGGAAGGAGCCATCAGTGTCCTGAAAAAAGTCTTAAAAAGCTTTCATATGCATGTTTTGATGAGATATCCTTGAACTGATTACTTTACTTAATGTGCATGTTAGCATTTGGGAATCTATATTACATTAAGTCATGCATATAAAAATAAGAGCACTGAAATGAACACAAAATGAGCGAACTGTCAGTTTCACCTGATCACTGCTCACATTTTCCTTCACAGCAAACAAGATGGTCAGAAAATCTTATTGACTTCTGAGACTGACAGCTGGATCAGGATGCACACCAGCTCTGTTTGGTGATACTTTAGATATATTTATACTGTACTCTCTCATTTTGTCCACCACTTAAAGGTGACTTATCATGAAAATCTGACTTCTCCAGGTTTTCAGTGCTATAATCAGGTCCCCGGTGCATCTACCAACCAAGGAAACGTGAAAAAGATTAAAGGGGTCATATGATTTTGGGAAGCCTTTTGGCGGGGAGCAGCAGCTCATTTGCATTTAAAGAGACAGGCACGAAAAACAGTGTGTTTCTGCTTCCACTCAAAATAGTATTTTGAGCTGAAACTTCACAGACACATTCTGGGGACACCAGAGACTTATATTACATATTGTAAATAGGGGCATAATGTGTCTCCTTTAAGATGAGTTTTTCATCACAATGTGTTGATCGCAATGCATTCTGGGATGATCTTTTCTGCAGTGTTGCCTGATTTAAACATATCAATGTATTTTAGAAGGCAGAATAATGTTGCTTCCTACCTGTAGGACCAGTTTTTGTGTTGTTAGGGTGCCTATGATACGTAAAATCGCCGTCTAGATAGGCAGCTCAGTGTGTTTTGGAACAGAGCTCATGTCTTTCTCTCTGCTGTTGCACAAATTTCACTCCTACAACAACACATGAATAATGGAGGCATGTGATTCTGCGTCTGTGCTGATATTTGTCACCATCCTGAGTGACACATTAATCACCACATGAAATATGAAGCCCGAAATCTTAATAAATGTACTTCTGCACACTGTGTCTGCAGTCTAACATTGCAATGCAAGATCTAAAAATATCAGTGCATGATATTTTAAAACATACACAGATAAATATTACTATTAAGAAGGTTTTGAGATATGAACCATTTTATTACTGTAAGGTGATGCATTTCGGAGTGAATTTACATTATATTACAGAAAATGACAGCCTCTGTCCAGAGCAGTATGATTACCCATAATTCCACGCTGCAGAGTCATGTGTTGACATGATGGTAATTAACTCGCTGGCTGGGGGATAGCAGGTCATTGTTAGACAGACATGTACTTTTCCTCCTGTTTATAAAAGTGACAGGCGATTATGTCAGGAGACTTGGAGAACGTGAACCGACGGGAGACGAGTGAACTCCTGAACCAAACCTTCACACGCAGGAACAAATTGGATTTGAAGGACGAAGAACATGAAGCGTGATTTTTGACTCACAAGATTAAATGATGTTCTTTCTACATACAGTGGCACCAATATGTATTAAGACACAGAAAAAAATGGAATTTAATACAATTATTACAAAAAATTATATCCATCGCATGTCCTCTGTAGGTTTGCAGTATTGCTGGAGCCTAATTTTAATAATTTTAATTAAAAAATAAGGACACTAAAATATTAATATAAATAATAAATTAAAAATAATTAATATATTTTTTAATAGGATATTTTATTAAAGATGTTAAACATGAAAAACAATGCAAAAATATTAATAATGTAATATGTAATAAATACAATATGCTGGTTTGACAATCCCTCTTTGATCCACATTTTTATATTATCTATATATCCGTTTAGTTAATGTGTTTTTCTTTTTAATTCAACAATATCTTACGGAGTTGCATACTTTCTTTCTGACCCGTATCTAAAAATATGACTCTGCCATTTGGTGTGAGACTAAAACTCACCTCTAGTGTCTGAAAGTTTAATTACCATTCATTGTGTGCATACTTATTAGTAAGAGCAGTATTGTAGTATGCGATTCTGATGCTGTTCTACATCTTTCCAGTTGATTTGGGAACAGCAGACAGAACCAGATTAAACGTCTTTGTCTTGTGGAGCAGATAATGATATCCGGTTGTCGGCACTTTCCTGAGGGTTCAAGTCCAGGGGTTTCTGTCAACCTCAAAGCAGCGGAAAAACTGATGAAATATCGATTCACTTTGTTTCAGGATAATAGCGGATACACGAGCGACACATAGAGAGACAGAGGAGAATGAGAAACCTCAGAAAGTCATCCAGGAGCTTTACACCGCTGACAGCCTCATGTAAGCAGACGCTCGACTGTCTGGTCCTCTAGTTCAGTGTTTCCCAACCGGGGTGCCGCGGCACCCTGGGGTGCCGTCTGTCGAGAGCAGGGGTGCCGTGTAAAAAAATCCTTTTTTAATATTTTTAAATTGCTAAAATTTTCAAAAAAGCATCTATTATATAATATCCATTTCTGATGTCGCCAATAATTATAGATGCACCGAAATTTCGGCTGCCGAAAATTAGTTCACCGCTCAGGTTTCACTTTCACGTGGTGTGACGCTCTGCGTAAAACTTTGTTTAATTACCATTATAACTAGCTATCTCACAATGTTTACATATGAATAAGAGCCTACATTAAAATCTGTCATATAAATAGGTCTTTTCATTAGAATAAGATTCTAATTAAGATGCTAATTAGATTAGCGATTGCCACCATTGATGGACAACTTTTTTTAATAATATTAAAAATATCTGTATGGCATTATATTCTGCAGTTCTTCCCTGTTGTACCGAATATCTATACTTTTCAAATTATCATATCGAAGTTAGAAATTCAAATATTGTGACAAAATTAATTTTGTAGGGTGCCACAAGTTTGTTAAAATTTCCAAAGGGTGCCGCGACTAAAAAAAGGTTGGGAAACACTGCTCTAGTTTATACTCATCATGAACTCACACCAGGAATATCACCTGTAACAAATATTTGACAATTCAGCCAACAAATCAGAATACACAGTTCTGCGCATGTCTTAAAGCACGGGTGTAGATTTGATTGTGGCATTGGTGGGGATACAAGGGAAGATATTACATTTTTAGGCATTTAAGGACAATTTAGTAGTCTCTGATATTGGTAGAGACATATCATGGCGTCTCTGCTAAACTCTAGAGCCTTGCCTTAAAGCAACACTGTAAAAAATGACCGTGAATTTAACGGTAAAAGACTGTAAAAATGCTACAGTAAAAACCTGTTAAATGGTTAATGGTAAATTCCCCTACTATATACGGTGAAAAACTGATACGGAATTTTTTTTACAGTGAAGGGTTGCTAGGTCTGCAAAACAAATCATGTTTTTTGCTTCCATGTCCTTTTTAAGAAAAGTAAAAAACATCCAAAATACACGTTTAAGTGTTCATTTTTTTTACATTTTATTTATTTACGTCTATAGATCTCAATTACAATATCTTCAAAGATCATTTTATAAAAATGAGTTTAGCAGTACTTACAAACACCAAACTTAGCAGTTTTATTCCTATCTATATTCTGAAGGTTTTTATTGAGGGGTTTGTTCATATATAATTTGCCTGATTTTATTATTGCACTTTATGAATTTCCGTCTATAGATTTCAATTACAATACATCTTTAAATGCTGAGAGTTTTTTTCTCCACTTCAGTAAAACTTACATAAACCAGACTTGGCAGTTTTATTCTCTCTATTTATCTGTATTCTGAAGGTTTTTACTGAGGGGTTTGTTCGTATATTATTCGCATGGTTTTATTTTTCCACTTTATCTATTTCAATTACAATATATATCTTTAAAGGTCATTTTCTCAAAATGAGTTTGTTTCTCCACTTCAGCAGCATTTATATACACCAAAACTTTATTCCTTTCTACATTCTGAAGATTTTTATAGAAGGGTTTGATCTTATGTCATCCTGCTGATATATATTTAACAATTTATTCCTAAAACATGGTGAAAATTTTATTTTTTCCTGTCTGTTGACAGTATTTTCTAATTTATAGAATGATAAAAAGAGAAATCCAAAATCTCTTCTGTAAACACCTTTAACTCTAAGTTGTCAGCAAAATGAAACATTTAATTCGAAAACGCCTCATTTGCATATTTAAACACAATTTCAGAAAACTCAATACAAAACAATTCTTAATTTTAATTTAAACTGTGATTATTAAACTGGGGAAGTATGGCGATATCTATTAGATAATTATTTACCCTATGCACCTGTAGTGTTTTGAAAAAAAAAAAAAAAAAAATTCTAAATGTTCGTTTTTACAGTATTTTTTTTTTAATCATCAAAAGAGATGAAGCCTTGGTGAGCATAAGAGACTTCTTTAATAAACATTCAAAAAATCTTGGCAACCCCAAAAATATTTTCTGTGCTAAATAACATCCACAGATGCTGTCAATACAGCTTACGTTGTCCTGAACCCAGAAGATTCCTTTTAAATGTCTGATAGCACTTAAGGAAAGTTTTTCTGTCCTGTTTCTGCCTTATTCATTTCTCTGTCCAATATCTGGAACTGCAAAATCAGAATTGAGAAATAAAATAAATTTAAAAAAAAACATCTGATTAAACATATTTCACTTTTCTCCTTTCTTCAGGGAGAGGCGTGTAGTCATTGACAGGATCTATGTATACAATATTGTGCAATTGGGAATTGCGTGAAAAACATGTGTTACAGCATTTGTAGCGCTGTGAAAGGATAAGCCCGAGTGGATCTATAACGGAACCCCCCCCCTCATCCACACACACACACACACACACACACCGCTAACTCAGTTAGCTGGATTTGATTGTTGATGATTTGGCGTGATCTTGGATTGTTTGGTTCTTCGAAGCTCATCCCGGAGTTGCTGTCATAGCAACAGCTCCGTAAGTTTAAACCTGCTCGGGAGCAGTTTATTTCATGTAAACAGGATTAGATGGCATCTTTTTAAGTAGAATTGATATTTAAAATCTGTCCGTTACCAACGCTACTTTATTACAAGAGTACCCTACTAATCCAGGGACAATAATTTAAAATAATAATAATTTAAAAATTAATTTAAAGATAATATAATAATATTGTGTAGTCTTTAATACTATAGACATAGCCAGTTTTACTCACTGAGAAATTTATTCATCATAAAATTATTATTTCATAATTGTATTCGAGTCTTACACACATGCTATACAGATAATGTAGAGTCGTGCATTAATTTGAGTGCTGACAGCTATTATGGGAGTGGCTTGATGGAGCGCAGGAGATGCAGATAACATGATCTTGACCCTTAAGAAACTTTCATTTTTCGTCAGGTGTCTTTTTTAATTATATGTCATTAAGTTGCTGTCTTGCTGCCAGCCAATCGCTGCATTGCTGATCGTGGTTTCGAGTATCGATACATAACCCCTTTTAAACCAACCCATGAATGCGCAATTATCTCAGATAACTCAATCCAGCCATACTAATCATCAACAACAGGTGCGTTCGAAGAACCGAATTAGCCAGATCCTGATTAGCACGATGATATCATCTTGGATGTGACATTTAATTTAATTTCGGATGTAATAAGCTACGTATGAAGAACGGGCCCCGGGAACATGTGTCTGAAGCTTCAGAGGTTCTCCAGAGGAATATTTGGTTTCTCAGAAGTTGCTCTTTTATAACTCGGCAGACTTCAGTTTCATTCCTTTGGACAAATAAAACCACATAAATGAGTCAATAGTTGAATCTGGAGCAGCTCAGATCATCTGGGGCCTCATTTATAAAATGATAAAATCTGTGCGTACGCAAAAATCCACGGCAACGTTCATATGTATAAAAACGGTCTTTGACGAGGAAAAGAGCTTAGCGCCACGTCACGGTCTGAGCAGACGTACGCACTTTTGTTTGCCCGAGTGCTGCAGGCTTTTGAAAATATAAGCCATTCTTGCCGCTTGTAAAAGATTTGGACATTGTCAGGTGCTCTTTTATAAGTCAAGGACATTAATTAGACATTGTTTACAGGGCGGAGATCTGAAACTGTTCAGCTGCGCACAATTTCAAGATCATTGCAATTTATAGATTTCACATCTAAAAGAGAGGCGTACGCACGTTTTCTGTGCGTACGTTCGTTCTATGAATCACACGTACGGACTTTGAGAAATGATCATAAAATCAAATGTAGGATTCTTTCTACGCAGTATTTTATAAATGAGGCCCCTGATCTCTGGAGAATTTGATGAGAAATGTTTGAGATCATACAGAGATCTCTAACTTTTGATAGCAGAAAATCTGAGCACAGTCTGAGACATCCGTTCTGTATGGAAGCCTGTTTCTGCCACGGGATAAAAAAAACATCGACTTTTTATCTCACAATTCAGACTTTTTTTCTCACAATTATGAACTCTATAAACTCAGAACTCTGAATTTTTTCTTGCATATTGTTTATATCTTACAATTCTGATTGTTTTTTTCTTCTCAGAACTCTGCGTTTACATCTTGCAGTTCTGAGTTCCTAACTTTTTTTGTTTCTGCCGCAGAATAAAATAATTTTAATCTAAATTTTTTTTTTTTGTGCAATTGTGAGTTTATATTGCACAGTTCAGACTCTTCTTCTCAGAATTGTAATTCTTGTAAATCTTGTAAATTGTAAATCTTCTCGTAATTCTGAGTTTATAACTACAATTTTAACTATTTTTGTTTCCTCCATGGAAAAAAACATAAAAAGGTAATTGTGTAATTTTTACACAATTCAGATTTTTTTTTTCTCGCAATTGTATGTTTATATCTCACAATTCTGACTTTTCTTCTCAGAAATGTTTTTATCTCGCATTTCTGAATTTATATCTCACAATTCTTAGGGGAGAAAAAGAATAGCAATATATAAACTCAAAATTGAGAGAAAAAAGGCTGACTTTTAAGACAAAAAGTCGCAATTACCTTTTTTATCTTTCACCCCGTAGCAGAAACAAACACTAGATCTATTACTAAAATCTTTTTTTCTGTAAATTAGAGGAAAGCAGCTTCATTCTCAAGCAAACCCAGATCCGACAGTCACAATGCAGCAGCTCATAAAGCACTTAACTAATGCGGTGGGGGGACAGGTGTGTATAAAGCATGAAGTTCATCTTTCACAGACGCCACAGAACGTCAAGTTGAAAAATGCATAACTTCTCAGTCTCACATTTGTTTTCCTGTGGGTGGAGCGGCTCGCTTCAGACGTGATGAATGAGCAAATCACATCACAGCAAATTAAGTTAAACACAGAGGTCAAAGAGTGCAGCTTTGGAGAACTGTCGTAGACTTCAGTCCGAACTTGTTCCCACATAAAAATTCTGAAAAAGGGTTCACAAATATCAATGTTACTTTTGTCTTAAAGGGATAGTCCACCCAAAAACGGAAATTCTGTCATCATTTACACACCCTCATGTCATTTTGTATACAAAAGCAAATGACTGGTTTAATTTTTGGCTGAATATTGAATGAAAATTCTGTCATTATTTACTCACCTTCATGCTGTTACAAACTTGTATGACTTTCTTTGTTCTGTGGAACACAAAAGAAGATATTTTGAAGAATTACTAACTAAACCGTTTCCGTTCCCATTGACTTCCATTATACGGACAAAAAATACAATGGAAGTCAACGGGAACCGAAACAGTTTGGTTAAAAACATTCTTTAAAATCTTTTTTTAGCTAAACAATCTTTAATATCTTTTAATATGATGTTGAGTCTACAGTGTTATTGTTTGTGTTGTTTTTAAAGGGATAGTTCACCCAAAAATGATTCCCCCCCCCCTAACATTTAATTTGATCATTTTGCAAACATTATAGGAACGTTACTTTTGAATTTTCCCGGAACATTTTGAAATAAGTAGCAATATTTACAAAATGATAGACTAACATTTAACTAAAACATTTCAGTACATTCCATGAACGATGTATAAATAATGTTTTTGCGCTAAAGTTTTGAGAACATTATTAAAGTCCAGATAACTCTGAACAAACGTTCTATTAACGTTACTGGAAGAAGGTTTGTTCATAACTTTGAGAGAACCTTCCCAGAACATTAAAGGTGCAGTATGCGATTTCTGAGAAACACTGTTGATATTTGAAATCACCAAAACAAACACACCCCTATCTTGATAGCCCCGCCCCCAAATTCACTAACATGCCATGCAACCATAAGCGCCGATTTCTTTTTTCGGCACACCGACAGCCCCAGTTCTTCAGTTACAGAAACGGAGCTATAGATTCACATGAAACATACTGACATCTTCAACGGGCAGCCTAATAAAAATATTCTGAACGCTCAGCATGTTCACCTACGGTTTCGTTAGAAACACATGCACCTTTTCATTTTTTATATTCATCTCTGCATGAACAAATAATGACTTAAACATAATATTCTCACTTAACAATGAGCTAAAATAGAACAAATAATTAAACTGCTCCAGATTCTCAAAACGGACACAAGACACAAGTTACAAACACGGACACAACCTAGACACAAAAAATTATATGAAACATATTGACAGCTTCTAAGAAAAATATTATGTATACTAAGCTTTAAATTACAATTGAAAAGCATACTTTTTAAAATCCAGCTCTACATAAAAAAATAACACAACATTTTGACATTCTTACTTAACGATTAGTTAAAATCCAACGAATAATTCACATTTCACCCGATCTTCAGTTACAAAAAACGGAGCTAAATCACAAGAAATTAATATAAAGCATATCGACAGCTTCTATAAGAAATATTATGCACGCACACACTAAGCTATAACTTCAAATTAATGGTGCATATCTGGCGTTTTTTCCATGGGTGCTCGGTTATTTCGGCGCCTATGCATGCAACCAGGGCCGTTTCTAGGCATAGGTGAGCTAGGCGGTCGCCTAGGGCGCCACCAGCTGAAGGGGCGCCAATGAGCGCACGTTGGTGCTCGGTCCGATCCACTTTCAACAGCTTTTCTCAGAAATCGCTTACTGCACCTTTAAGGAAGTTCTGAGAACATTCCCCGTTAGCTGAGTATGGCCAAAAAATACAGTGGAATTCAATGGGAACTGAAACGGTTTGGTTACCAACATTCTTCAAAATATCTTTTTTTTTTTTTTGTGCAGAGGAAATAAATGCATACAGATATGGAAATGCATAATTTTTGGGTGGACTATTCCTTTAATAAAATGACTCCTGTCTAAGCTGTGCATGTTGCCACATTTGTTAGTTTACATCATCATGTGAATGTTTTTTATCTTCACAAGTCTAATGACCCCCGTTAACTCTCAGCTAATGTTTCACTCTGGAGAAACCAACAAAATATGTTCTGATGTCTAATAATCAGCTTTCCCTATCAATTATTGAAATGCATTTCCTCCACTCTCATGCACCGCTGCAAACCTCATGATTATGCGTAACTGCTAATGCATAACCCATAACCAATCAACATGTAGAACTATACTGTTGTTGTCTTCACTTTTGTTCTGGTATTCTCTTCTCAAATCGAATAATTTTTCAACCTGAGGCTCTGCGCTCGCTGTGTAATACATTCATGGTGCTGTTGACACTGTTATAGATCATAAGCATTTCTTTAATGCTAAGAGAAACACATTCAATAGAGTGTGAACTCGCATTTTAAGGGAATGTACTAAAGGCGCTACTCTTGCTTATTGACCCACCAGGCCCCGAGAAATCTCTAATTTTTCTAGCCAGACTTAAAGGGGATGAATGTATGATTTACGTGCTGTAATTTCTGACCATTCCCTGCATTGTGAAGTAAATAATTCCTGCAGAGTAATTTATTTACTGTAGAGAGAGCAGAAATCAGTTTGCTGATAGAAAATCACTGTTTATAATCAGCAAACAGGACTTTCTTTTAAAGGAAACCAAACTTCTGTAACAAGATTGTGCTGCTGAGTTAAAATCAAGTCATTGTCTTTTCAAATAAACTCTAAGAAAGACAAAAATATATATCTTTTACCAATTGTTTAGTAAAAATGCCATTAGTTGTGTTTGTAATCAAGCTGTAATGAGTGACACTGACCTTTTCCACACTCCTTTCTACACGGTTTAGCATCAGACATGGCCTTAAACAGTCTGAATCTCCCAGTCAGTAAACAGCGCTGCTCTAAATACAGCCTTTTATCTGGGAAAATAAAGCCAGAGTTTGTTTCTGATCGTTGGTAGATTTGAAGATCATGCCTATAACCAGTGCTCATGAAATATCCAACTGTTAGTGCAATGAGATTACAACAATATATCAGCAGCTAGACGGCTAAAAAAGACAGAAAAACAAATCCCGGGTCTAATGCATGGAACACTGCATATATTTAAACCATTAAGCAAGCAAACTTTTCTGGCGTTGGCATAAAATAGCATTGTGCAAGGCTGGAAATGCCAGCAAAATTAATAAAGCATGCCCCCAAAATTTAAGATATGAATTTGTCCCTGTATGCATTTTTGTTTTTTTTAATATTTATTCCAAGTACAGTTAAGCAATATCACACAAGCAGAAAGTGCTGTTTACCCAAATATCAGCATGACTGCAAATGTGATAATTTTACAACAGTTCATATTAAGTGACTCATTATTGTCAATTTTGACTGTTTTTGCACTTGTAGTGTGTTGTTCATGAATGATTCCGAATCAAATCGAGTGAGTCAATGATTCAACGACTCTATAGTGCCCTATAGTGTTAATTGGTGTAATTAAAAGATGTATGTAACCTTCATTTTTATAAATAATTATGAGAGGGATACCTGCCACTCGAGCACCTGCCAAAAAAGTAAAAACATTTATTTACTGCATCTTGCCTGTTCATATCGCATTAGTCAGGTCAAACGTGCTTCACAAGCTATTCTGTGCAGAAATGATGAGCTAAATAACACCATTTCTAATGCAGAACCCAATTCCAAGAGGACGGCTCTTAGTAATTGAAATCTCCATGAGCCAAGAAATTCCCTGAAAACACGCTCCCTCTGTGAAATGCCATGGGAAGATTACCAATCTTTCATTTTTACAGCTTATTTTAATGGATTTTCAATTAGTCGCATAACATTAATATAAAATGATGTGTGAATGATTGCATCTAATTTGAGAGTTTGACTCCATTGGGCTGCCATTTTTTATTCTAAATGCTTTGAATTAATGAATCATTATGTTTAGTTAATATCTTGGCCTCTAGAGTCTCTCTCATCAGTAAAATTATGTTTATTCAGAGGCTGCTGAAATATATATATATATATATATATATATATAGTTTTTTTTTTTACACTGCATTATTATGCAATCAAAAAAGACTTGCATTTAGATGTATTTAAATTGCATATAAAATGTCCATGTATTTGGATTACACAGTTTAAAGAAAATAATAAACTTATTGATTTATTTGTATATATTTAATATATAATTTGTATATTTATCAGTCATACATAAAACAGGTAAGATTTCAGGACTCAAATAATTAATCAAATAAATAAATAAATAAATGCAAAGCTTATTATAAACTATTTGCATCTATTTATTTTACTTAAATAATGATATTTTTACAACTAATGTATTCAAATTGTGAAACAAGCAATATTTAATTCTTTAAAACGTATGAAACAAATTGGATTTTTGATGATAAATATATAAACTGTGTATTTAAAACACATTCATTTAATTATTACTATTCAGTGTCGTTTTAGTATTATTAAGAAACTATTATAGTTTTTATTAATATTTTGAATTAATTTTATTTTGACAGTTCCTGCTTTCATGTTAATTTTAGTTAAAGTTTTAGTAATTTTTGTTGAGCTGTAATTTTATTAGTTTTTATTGTTTATCTATTTTGTATTAATTTTTATTTCAATTTTAATTTATAGTTATTAGCACACTGTTAAACTAAATGAAAAATTACATTTTTAAAAAAATTTCATTTCATGTAACTTTTTTAGAGTTTTAGATTTAACTTTAATAACCCTTGTACTATTACAGAAATCTGACCTGATTCATTTATTTATGACTGACAAATATGCATCACATTATTATTTTATTAGCTTGCGTTAAAACGGTGTAATCCAAATGCATGGATATTTTATATGCAATTCAAATGTCTTTGTATTTAGTGAAACACACAAGATGAACTTATAGAACAGCCTTTTTTTTGACAAAACAGAATCTTCTCTCTTTCTTGAGAGTCACATGAGACTTGAATGAAAGATTTGGCCCTTTTTCTTCCTTTCAATTTTCAGTTCATTGCCAGATTGTCCCCTCTGAAAAGCAAATGTCAGTTGAGTGCGGCAGCGTGACTCGGGTCGACTCCTCTGGGAGCGTGGCTGTGGGTAGAAGATGACCTTTCAGCGCTCATCAAGGAACAGATGTCTCCACCCTACCATGAACCGGCACCATCTTCAGAAACACACTGCAAAAAAGGACATCAATTAAGGGAGACCTATACACCAGCACTAGTGCCAAACCGTCAATTCTGCAGGCATAAAATCAACTCGTCACATTTAAGACACCATTGATTAGGCAGATGAAGTCTGTCTGTGCTCTTTGCTTTTCCTCATTGATTCGGTTTAGTCGTCCTCTTTTCACAAGCTTCATAAAGGAAATAAAGTGTTATTCATTTTTGACAGAAAACCCCTTTGGAGTCGCTCTTCAAAGACGCTCTTGTATATAAAATGCTTCTCTGAAGCCGTGTGTGGAGGAATGCCTTAGATAAACCATAATTTTTCATCAGCTCAGGAAAAGCTTTGTGCTATTCGTTCATTCATAAACAATCAGTACAAAGAGGAAGCGGCTTGCCAAGAACAGCAGAAAAACCCAAAGCACGTCACATGAAATGATTCACATTTGAACACAGCTTTTACGCCGGTTTCTGCAGCCAAGCTTGGAGTACTTATTCAGATAAATCTGTGGTGTAGAAGAATTGACTATAATATTTTAATTTAGTGATTTATTTAAAGGGGTCATATGATGCTATTTTAAAGATCATTATTTTGTGTATTATGATGGAGGTACTATTATAGTTTTTATTAATATTTTTGAATTAATTTTTATTTTTATATTTCCTGTTTTCACTTTAAGTTAAAGTTTTAGTCATTATTGTTGGGATTTTTTTATTTTATTTTATTTTTTTAAATATGTCTTTAAATGTTTAAATATTTTTAATATCAATAGTTAAATATCTATAAAGTTTTTCATTTTATTATTATTTTTTTAATGGTTTAAGTTTTAATTTACTAATAACCCTGCTGAGGACCACCTGGCAACCACCCAAAACCCCCTAGCAACCTCATAGCAACACCCTGGCAACCACTCAATGCCATTCAAATGTGAAATTCTACTCCTCTGAGTCGTTAATGAGTATCATTGAGAATAAATACAGTGATTTACAGTGCACAGCGTCAAAATTAACGACAAAATTAACTCTCGTATGGTATTATGACAGTTGAAGCTGTTGCTTCGTTCTGATTCCCCGTTCAGAATCCCGAGGTCGGATGCTGTAACGAACAAACTCAGAATGAAGTCGAATGTGGTCGTCATGGTGACGGGGGTGGAGGGTTTTGTAATTAGTCATGGTAATTAATGGCATGTCATTTTCTGTCTGCTTCGCTGCCAGTGTGCCATTGGCTGGATCCAGTGTCATTTTTTACATTTAACATGATTAATCTGCGGATATGATGGAATATTATGGCACAACTCTGGTCCTCATGGTTATTGGCAGATGCATTTGTTTTAGCTGGCAACTGTAATGCCATTGTGCATTTAGTAATGACTCCGTCTGTATCATCCAACGACTGGAGGAAATCTCACAGGCTGCTTTTCAATAGCTCAGTTATGATTTAACTTAGTCTTAGATAGTTTCACCTAATATCCCTTACAGATAAATAAAACTCAAATATGAACTGAAACATTTTTTGTCAAAGTTTCTATTTTTAAGGAGAAATAACTGCATTTTTTTTAAGGCATCCAGCATACACTTTTACGGGTTTATTTTATTGCACTTTGTCTGTGATTTTAATTACAATCGTATCTTTAAAGGCCACTTTCTCAAAATGTTTCTCCACTTCAGCAGCACTTACAAACACCAAACTTAGCAGTTTTATTCCTTTCGATATTCTGAAGGATTTTACTGAGGGGTTTGTTCATATATCATTCGCCTGGTTTTATTGTTTGCGCTTTTTCTGTTTGCGTCTATAGATTTAAATTACAGTACTGTACCTTTAAAGGCCGTTTTCTCAAAATGAGTTTGTTTCTCCACTTCAGCAGCACTTACATACACCAAACTTAGAGTTTTATTCCACTCTATATTCTGAAGGATTTTATAGAAGGGTTTGTTCATATATCATTCATCTGGTTTTATATAACATTTTATTCCTAAAACATGGCAAAACTGTATTTTTTTCTGGCTGTTGACAGTATTTTCAGACTTTTGGAGATATAAAGAGAAATCCAAAATACCCCCTGTAAAAATCTTTAAATCTAATATGTAAATGAAATCGAACAATTTTCTGGAATATTATGCAAAGTAGTGCATATTAAATTGTGCATATTGAAAACTTTTAATGGGTCAAAGACGAAATGTCCCATTTCGGTGTCCGATAAAATTAAATTGACAAAAGTGATTTTACATACACAAAAAACATATTAAATGCAAGTAAAGTGTCTACTTTAATGTGTCAAATGACTTTTGAGAAAATAAAAAGTCAAGAAATGAGTTCAGCGCAACAGATATATTTATGTAAAAATGTCCTGTATTTATTAAAATATATAAAATAATAAGTGATCATACTAATTTCTATTAGATTTTAAATTATTTAAAACACCTTGCTGACACATGGGTCAAACCTAGTGGTTTGAAGGATCGTGGCAAAGATTGGTAAAGATTTAAAATGATAATTAATTAATTTTTAAGAGCTGCACTGGGATCCTTTTAATGTGACTGGAGTCTTTTAATGTCATTTAATGATTCCAGTTCTGATTAGATTTTATACTTAACTTTGTTACACTGAATGACATTTTAGTGGGTGTCTTCTATAAATGGCAAAAATACAAAGAAAATCTTAATGTAATCAATCAATTTGGGAAGTATGTTTATATCTGTAAGTTACTTTGTTTACCCTATTTCCTCTTCTACTACTACTACAAGTGTGTATCAGTGGGCGGGGCTAAAGAGGCAGTGATGTAGAAGCAGGCGTTGCTCTTCTCCTGCGGAGGCGGGGCCTAGCCACACTATTACATCATAAAGTGGCACATTCCAAAACGAGTCGTTTTCTGAGCTTGCTTTCAATAAAAGCTGTTTTTAAACTAACGAGAAAGTTTTGAAACTTACAGGATGTTTTTATAGTACATTGACCTGTTATATGTCAAAAGATGAAGGGAAGTTTGATTTCTCAGTTCATGACCCCTTTTACAGATAAAATAATGCCAGAAAGTCTGCCAAGAAAGCCAGGCATCAGAGTCTAAAGGCTTTGAACAGCGTGCACAGTTCACAGAAAGCCAATAAGGTGGTGAAAACCTCTGCCATTATAGAGTTATTCAGTGTGTGAAAGCTCTCTGGATCACATCCATTAGAACTCACACACCAAACCTGTGTTTAAAT
>NW_015660885.1:834470-837112 GCF_001515625.1 Sinocyclocheilus rhinocerous
CTTCAGCAGCACTTACAAACACCAAACTTAGCAGTTTTATTCCTTTCGATATTCTGAAGGATTTTACTGAGGGGTTTGTTCATATATCATTCGCCTGGTTTTATTGTTTGCGCTTTTTCTGTTTGCGTCTATAGATTTAAATTACAGTACTGTACCTTTAAAGGCCGTTTTCTCTTAATGAGTTTGTTTCTCCACTTCAGCAGCACTTACATACACCAAACTTAGAGTTTTATTCCACTCTATATTCTGAAGGATTTTATAGAAGGGTTTGTTCATATATCATTCATCTGGTTTTATATAACATTTTATTCCTAAAACATGGCAAAACTGTATTTTTTTCTGGCTGTTGACAGTATTTTCAGACTTTTGGAGATATAAAGAGAAATCCAAAATACCCCCTGTAAAAATCTTTAAATCTAATATGTAAATGAAATCGAACAATTTTCTGGAATATTATGCAAAGTAGTGCATATTAAATTGTGCATATTGAAACATAACATTTCAGAAAACTTTTAATGGGTCAAAGACGAAATGTCCCATTTCGGTGTCCGATAAAATTAAATTGACAAAAGTGATTTTACATACACAAAAAACATATTAAATGCAAGTAAAGTGTCTACTTTAATGTGTCAAATGACTTTTGAGAAAATAAAAAGTCAAGAAATGAGTTCAGCGCAACAGATATATTTATGTAAAAATGTCCTGTATTTATTAAAATATATAAAATAATAAGTGATCATACTAATTTCTATTAGATTTTAAATTATTTAAAACACCTTGCTGACACATGGGTCAAACCTAGTGGTTTGAAGGATCGTGGCAAAGATTGGTAAAGATTTAAAATGATAATTAATTAATTTTTAAGAGCTGCACTGGGATCCTTTTAATGTGACTGGAGTCTTTTAATGTCATTTAATGATTCCAGTTCTGATTAGATTTTATACTTAACTTTGTTACACTGAATGACATTTTAGTGGGTGTCTTCTATAAATGGCAAAAATACAAAGAAAATCTTAATGTAATCAATCAATTTGGGAAGTATGTTTATATCTGTAAGTTACTTTGTTTACCCTATTTCCTCTTCTACTACTACTACAAGTGTGTATCAGTGGGCGGGGCTAAAGAGGCAGTGATGTAGAAGCAGGCGTTGCTCTTCTCCTGCGGAGGCGGGGCCTAGCCACACTATTACATCATAAAGTGGCACATTCCAAAACGAGTCGTTTTCTGAGCTTGCTTTCAATAAAAGCTGTTTTTAAACTAACGAGAAAGTTTTGAAACTTACAGGATGTTTTTATAGTACATTGACCTGTTATATGTCAAAAGATGAAGGGAAGTTTGATTTCTCAGTTCATGACCCCTTTTACAGATAAAATAATGCCAGAAAGTCTGCCAAGAAAGCCAGGCATCAGAGTCTAAAGGCTTTGAACAGCGTGCACAGTTCACAGAAAGCCAATAAGGTGGTGAAAACCTCTGCCATTATAGAGTTATTCAGTGTGTGAAAGCTCTCTGGATCACATCCATTAGAACTCACACACCAAACCTGTGTTTAAATGCACTACACTTTATATTGCTTCCCCAAACAGCCACACGGAAAAGCCATTAACTAGTAAAACAAGGTCACTGAACAGCAGAAATCACACCCCCGTGATAAAATGAAATTTACGTTCCGGTAATAACAAAAAGTGAAGGTCTTTGGGTAGAGGAAGAAAACAGAGAAACTGAGAGGCCTGTTTGTGAACAATAAATACAAGAAATGAAATATTAACAGTGTTTTAGGATCACAGTAACTGCATGTCAGAGCAAATAACTGCTGCAGACTATCATTGACATGCATCATTAATATGTGTTGGAGAAACACGACTGTAAAAGCCCGTTATAAACACAGCGTTCTCACGAACAGTCAATTCTGCTGGATCTCTTTCTTACGAAACCTCTTGAGGATCTCACATCTGAGAGGTTTTTGGAGTAAGAAGCGTATTTTTCCTTTACTTTCTCTGAAACAAAATTGTGATTCTAGCAAAAAAGAAATTGTAATGGACAAAGAACATAAAGCCATTTTTTGGCATTGTAGATTATTTTAGTGACAATTAACACAAATTCTCATTATTGTAGCCCATCAGATGTTTCCTTTTGAGTTTTGTCATTTTCAATATTCTCATTACTGTAAAACACGTTAGTGTGCCAATAATAATAAGAATCATAATTGGATGATTAACATAAAAATTATTATGAAGTAAAATACTTTAATTCAGTGATTTAAATCTTTTTATTTTTCAAAAACAAAGACAAAAAAACCCCAAAATATTATTTTAAATAACATTAACATTTTAAACAGATTTTTGTAGTTATTGCTTTACCTTAATGATAAATTGGATACTAATTTAAATAAAAAATGTCAAATGTCTTTACTTTAAAACCATATTAGTGTGCGACAAAAATGAGAATCTAATGAGAATCATGACTGGATGATTAGCATAAAAGATTATTATATTATAAAGTAAAATAACTTTATTATGTTAAATTATTATACTATAAAGTAGAATACTTTAAAACGTATTTCAAATGTGTCCAAACTGTAGAAGCATATTAGTGTGTGACAATAATGAGAATCATAATTAACCATCCAATTATGTTATAAAGTA
>NW_015660885.1:837225-837718 GCF_001515625.1 Sinocyclocheilus rhinocerous
CACACACACACACACACACACACACACATATATATATATATATAATTTATTTATTTATTTTTTTGCTTTTCCATAATGAGAATTTGGATAATAATGTAAATAAAAAAAAGTGCTCCTAAAAAAGGCTTTTTAAATTTTTTTTTTTTACAAATATATATAATATACACTAAAATATTCACATATTTTTCTTTTGATTATGAGGTCAAATATGAACCGTATTTGTTACTAATTCAGAGAGATTCACCTGTTTAGACCCAATTTATCAGTATTTTTATTTTTATTTTTTACTTTTAAAATTCTGAGAATTTTTAGTTGTTTTTCCATACTGAAACTTTGGAAAATAATGTAAAAAAAAAAAAAAGAAAAAAATGCATTTTTCTTTTTTCTACTTATACTTTAAAACGTATTTCAAATGTGTCCAAACTGTAGAAGCATATTAGTGTGTGACAATAATGAGAATCATAATTAACCATCCAATTATGTTATAAAGTAA
>NW_015660885.1:837747-837877 GCF_001515625.1 Sinocyclocheilus rhinocerous
TCAACAATTCAGGGCAGAAAAGCCAAATGCCATATTAGTGTGTGACATTATTAAGAATCTAATGAGAACCGTAATTGGATGATTAACATAAAAATAATATACTGAAAAACCCTGAATAATATATATATAT
>NW_015660885.1:837945-838729 GCF_001515625.1 Sinocyclocheilus rhinocerous
TAAAAAAAAAAAAAAGAAAAAAAAAAGTCACAATGGTCCTAAAACAGGCTTTTAGGAGCGCTTCAACTTTTTAATTTTTAAAAAGATAATACACATATATTTTAAATTTTTTCCCTTATGATTACGAGGTGAAATATGATCCGGATTAGTTATTAGTTAGAGAGATTCACCTGTTTACACACAATTTACCTGTTAAACAAAAAGCGTTCATGTCATAGCTGCATTTTGACAGTGCACTTCTGAAAAAAACAACAACAAAATCTGGAGTTAATCAATGAACTGCCACACCTGTACACAGCACTCCTGTCATTCAAATCACATGAGCAGATGATCAGTGATGCTCACCAGCTTCCTCTGACCCGCTGTCCTCTGTAACACTCATCGATCTGTCGCCTGACGAATGACTGATCCTTCGTCCGGCGGTCAGATCCACTGTGTGTGGGATGAAGACTCGCCCCGCAGCAGGAGCCCACAGAGGAGCGATGGAGCCATCAATGGATCATTTGACTGCAGGTGAAAAGGGAAGACAATGTGTGAGGTGAGGAAGACAGATAGAGGAGGACGAGCAATCGCTCTCGGGGGAACTTACAGACTCGAGTAGCAGCAAAACACTGTCACGCGTGACACACCACAACGGCTGATTGGAAGATAGAGATACTGCTGCAGTAACGTGTGTGAGACTCCATATAATCAAACACCAGACCACTAAAACTCACGGCTGATTCTGTTCAGTTAAAACAGTCTTTAAAGGGGTCCTATTATGCTCTTTTACAAAGTCTTGATT
>NW_015660886.1:0-618 GCF_001515625.1 Sinocyclocheilus rhinocerous
CTCGCGGCGGGTCTATTTTCCGAGGTAAATCCTGGGTTATTCCTCGCGGCACGTCTATTTTCTGAGGTAAATCCTGGGTTATTCCTCGCGGCGCGTCTATATTCCGAAGTAAATCCTGAGTTATTCCTCTCGGCGAGTCTATTTTCCGAGGTAAATCCTGGGTTATTCCTCTCGGAGGGTCTATTTTCCGAGGTAAATCCTGGGTTATTCCTCTCGGAGGGTCTGTTTTCGGCGGGTCTATTTTCCGAGGTAAATCCTAGGTTATTCCTCTCGGCGCGTCTATTTTCTGAGGTAAATCCTGGGTTATTCCTCTCGGCGCGTCTATTTTCCGAGGTAAATCCTGAGTTATTCCTCTCGGCGAGTCTATTTTCCGAGGTAAATCCTGGGTTATTCCTCTCGGCGGGTCTATTTTCCGAGGTAAATCCTGTTGGCGGGTCTATTTTCTGAGTTAAATCCTGGGTTATTCCTCTCGGCGGATCTATATTCCGAGGTAAATCCTGGGTTATTCCTCTCGGCGGGTCTATTTTCCGAGGTAAATCCTGGGTTATTCCTCTCGGCGCGTCTAATTTCCGAGGTAAATCCTGGGTTATTCCTCTCGGCGGGTCTATTTTCCGAGGT
>NW_015660886.1:7610-26132 GCF_001515625.1 Sinocyclocheilus rhinocerous
ATTGTTTTATATTATATAGAGCATGAAAACATCATCGCATCGTAAGAAATTTAGATACAATGAAGTGCCTGTCATATTCAAAATGTTTCACTGGATTTCAAACATTTTAGTCAGGAATTAAAGTTTGGGAAAAACCCAACTAGTAAATGTTCAAGTTTATGCCACAATAACACGTAAACTAATGCAAAAAATAAACCATTACTTACTCATTAGAATGATCTCCTCGGCTGGGTCAGGTTGCGAGTCGCATCTTGTTCCTTTTCTGAGGTAAATCCTGGGTTATTCCTCTCAGCGCGTCTTTTTCCAGAAACGAACAGTAGCCGAGATGAACTAGATGAATCCTCACGCTTTGTGCACGGAGCTGATGTGGGCGTTTACATGCAGCGCGTCTTACGTGGATGATTGTTATAACAAAAGCGAAAGTAGCTCGTTGGCGTGGTCACCTTAAAAATAGTTCGATCAGACGGAGAAACTGGACATTGTGTTGGTTTCATACGGATTACTTTATCACAGAATATTTGTTTTCAACATGACTGACTTCATTTAAAAGTAGACACTTCAAGCTTTCTTATCAAATCAATATCATTTGTAATCATGCTGATTTTTAGAGGTAAAGACTGGCACTCTTCGTGTGATATTGACTAACTTTCTTTTTGTGGTATTTTTTATGCATAACTGTATGGGGAGTGTGTGTGTGTGTGTGTGTGTGTCACAGAGAGAGAATGAGACAATCAACATGAATGGTACATAATCTTTCACAACACATAGCTAACTTAGGGACATCATAACTAGCCCCCATATTGATTTACGTTCTTAAATATGTCCATATTTAAGACCGTATTTATTTGGGTTGTGCGTCAGTAATAATGGTCCGTGGGGAAGGCAAGGCAATTTATTTGTAAAGCACCATTAAAAACAACAGTTAGTTAACCAATGTGCTGTACAGCTTTTAAACATACATTTCACCCCACTAATATACAGCATAGAGACATCTGACCACACAACATTAAATGACAAAATATCAATAAATAAAAACCTACAAAAAAGCCAGAGAAAAAAGATAAGTTTTCAAAAGAGATTTGAAAGACCCCAGTGTGGAGGCTGTTCTAATATTTAACGGCAAACTGTTCCAAAGTCTCGGAGCCATCACTGAAAAAGCACGATCGCCCCATCATTTACGTTTTCTCCTTAGGGACAGTCAAAAGTTTCTGGATGGTGAGTATGGTTGTAATAAATCTGAAAGATACGGTGGTACAAGACCATTTAAAGATTTAAAAACAAACAACGAAATCTTAAACTCAATCCTATAATGGACTGGCAGCCAATCTAGAGAAGAAAGAATAGGGGTAATATGGTCCCATTTCCGAGAGCCTGTCAGCAATCTTGCAGCAGCATTCTGGACAATTTGCAATCGAGACAAAGTGGACTGACTAATCCCCACATACAGGGAATTGCAATAGTTCAGACGTGGCAAGACACAAATGCATGCATCACTCTCTCGAAATCATAAAACGACAAAAATGGCTTGTCCTTTGTCAGTGTTCTTAATTGAAAAAAGCCTGATCTGACAACAGCATTGATCTGTTTGTCAAATTTTAACAACTCATCAAAAAGCACCCCTACATTTTTTTACCATGGATTTGCCATGAATAGATAAAGGACCTAAATCAAACTTGAAGGACCCATATGTATTTGGGGGTGCAAACACAATAATCTCTGTTTTAGATTCATTCATATGCAAAAAATTCTCATCTAACCAAGTTTTCAGATCATTCAAACAAGCAAGAAGAGGCCCTAGTGAGCTACTTTCCTTCTTTACTGGCATATATATTTGTGTGTCATCAGCGTAAGAGTGAAATGATATGCCGTGTTTTTTAAAGGGGTGGTTGATTGCGATTTCACTTTTTTAACGTACGTTAGTGTGTAATGTTGCTGTTTAAGCATAAACAATATCTGCAAAGTTGCAGCGCTGAAAGTTCAATGCAAACGGAGATATCGTCTTTTAAAATTCTGGCAGTTTAATGCCTACAAAAACGGCTGGTAGGGACTACAATGAGCTTCTTCCCAGGTCCGTTACGTCACGATGTGGAATAAAGGTAAATTATGTGAAAAATAATGCGTTTTTTAAAAAACGAAGCATGAACACATGTTAGACTGCACCCCATAAACACAATCAAGCCTAGAAAAAACACAGTCAACCACCCCTTTAAAAATAGACCCAATTGGAAGCATATATAATGAGAACAAAATAGGAATCAAAATGGAAACACAGTGTTCTGTGTGTAGTTACAGTAAATGGACTAAACGAAGCCTCGAGGCAAATGATTTTTTGTAATTGAGATACTCGAGGAATCGTTTCAGCCCTAGAAAATACTTTTAAAAAATCTCAAAAGTCAAGGTAATTCAAATTCAAAATGACTGGAGGTATAACACAGTAGACTGTTATTAACTATAAATATTCTGCAAAAACAACGGCAGCTTTCAGTCTGTCACCATGATGCAAACATGAAATATCAGACATACTGTAGTAGTTGCAGGTTTTTTTATTCACTTGCGCTGCTTTTTCATTGTCTTTTCTATGTAAACATGGTCGTGTTTTATTGTTGTGCTCTGTTCTCTTGCAGCATCTAATGCATGAAACGGCTTTCTAAAAACACTGCGCTCAAGATAAAAGCGCATCTTCTTAATATAATAATTCACTCCCATCTTCTTGCATGTTTTTCCCATTCCACTGCCCGCGTCTCATCTTTATCAACACAAAAGCTCATTCTGTGTGAATGGCACCGACTGATCTATAATAGAGAACGGCGCCTAGCGATATGAGTGCGTCACGCGTGAGCGGTTAATCACGTGCGCCGACATGCGGTTGGATCGTTCTTTTCTCTTTACTGTTATCATTGGCATATTGTCAAAGTGTCTAATTCTGTCGATTGGTAATATTTCTATTCAAAATCGCGATTCCTCAATTTATAAAAAATAAAACAATGCAAAACAGATTAATCATGCAGCCCTAATTTAATGCGATTGCCATGCGATACTCCAAACTCACTTCATAACGTCAGTCGGGTGTTTGAAATAAATCCTTCTGTGAGATGATGCGGCTTCTTATACAGAATAAGGCACGCAACATATTTCATAGAATTCTAAGCAGTGATAAAGGTTATGTCGATTAGCATTGCATTTTTATATACTTCATTATAATAATAATTATAGTAAGAACTCCGATACATGATATATTGTCGTAGTCGTGTGTTTATTAGTCACGCTGAATCAATGAAAGCAGTTAAATCTTCTGTTTATTCAGCTACCGCTATAGGGTTTTCCCACTAGATTTCTTCTGCGGGGAGAGCGCCATCTGGCCTTCGGATGGAGATTTACTACTGATCACAGAACCGTGCTTCACTGACAAGATGTGCATGTTCATTTCGATTTATCGTGCAGCCCTACATTAAATTCAAATTAATCAATAAAATCTGAAAAATTGCCCAGCGAACAGGCAGAGGTGAATGAACAGCACTTTCATGACATTTAAATTCTCAGCTGTAATGCGATATCATATATCATTACTACTGGAAGACCACAGCAAACCAACCACCTGCACCAAAACTTACAACTTGTGTTGTAGGGAAATGCATTTTTGTGTAGTCGCACAGAGGAAATGAGCACCTATGACCAATGTCTCTGAATGACAACAATGAGGAAAGACAGAAATGATACTACTTCAAGCACAATACCGCAATTATATTTTATGCATACTACGGCGCAGTGATTAGATTGAATAAGCTCTTTCTCATGAATAAATGCAGAGAAGCGCTCAGAACTGGATGCCATAGAATCGTGCCTCTCCAGCCCCGGCAGCCAACTACACACTCCGGAGCTGGAGAATTTCAGAGGCACGATTCTACGTTAGATTCTGTGACATAGCTTCCACTTTGCTCTGAGTACGAAATTGCTCTGAAAGATGCAAAAATAACCAATTTCCAATTACTGATAAACTTTGATTCCTATTAGTGGTTTCAGTGTCGTGGAACCTGCACTCATCTGTTCACATCTCAAAAAGCGTATTCTGGGGTTTCATGACCCTTTAATGTACTTCTTCTTGAGCCACTCCTTTGTTGCCTTAGCGGTATGTTTTGGGTCATTGTCATACTGGAAGACTAATCCACGACCCCTTCAAACACGACGAGTTGAGTTGATGCCAAAGAACTCAATTTTGGTCTCATCTGACCACAGTACTTTCTTCCAAGCTTTACAGTGATTTAGATGTTAATTGTCAAACTTAGGACAGGCCTGTACATGTGCCCTCTTGAGCAGGGGGACCTTGCAGCCACTGCAGAATATAAATCCATTGCAACGTAGTGTGTTACCAATGGTTTGCTTGGTGACTGTGGTCCCAACTGCCTTAAGATCATTAACAGGCTCCTCCCGTGTAGTTCTGGGCTGATCCCTCACCTTTCTCATGATCATCCTTACCTAATGAGGCGAGCTCCAGACCAAGGGCGATAGGTGTTTTTTTTTTGTTTTGTTTTTTCATTTCCCAATAATCACACCAACAGTTCTTCACCAAGCTGATTGTCTTGTAGCACATTCCAGCATTGTGCAGCTCTAAAGTCTTTTCCCTGATGTCCTTTGATAGCTCTTTAGTCTTGCCTATGGTGGTGGAGATCAGCAGGGGATCAAATATTTTTTTTCCCACTGTAAAACAAAACAAAAAACAGTGAATACCAGAAATAACCCATGTGTATTTGCACTCCAGGTTGCACCAGTATCATTGCTACAGCTCGTAGAGATAGTGAAGAATTTACACAAACATTAGGGCTTAAAGCAGGAGTGCCCAATCCTGATTTTGGGATCTATCTTTCTACAGAGTACAGTGCCAGTCCTGCTCCAACACACCTGCCTGTAATTATCAAGTGTTCCTCAACCAGTGCTGGCTTCAACTTAGGTCAACTTAATATAACATCTCATTATGTGGATATCAAGTGTGCAGCCCTTAATCCTACCCCTCAAATTCGCAGGATAAGACATGTTCAGTTTGGGTTGAGACCTGTGGCTCATCATCTATTAATATTTATTGGGGGTCCCACAAGGATTGATTCTGGGTCCAACTCTTTTTTTCATTGTAAATGTTGCCCCTGGGGTTCATTTTTAAGAAATATAGAGCTATCATTTTTATGCTGTTGATCTTCAATTGTATCTTTCCATAGAGCATGATGCCTGTTCATCTTTCTTCCATTTGACAATTAGTTAGACTGAAGTCAAAGGGTGGTTGGCTAAAAATTGTCTTCAACTCTGAGGATAAAATCAAACTCATCCTTTTTAGAAAGAGTCAGTATGACAAAAGAAAATGGTTGATAGTCCATAAGTCCTTGATTAGCTGGTTCAAGTGTGTTTGATCATGGTGGGAGCTAAACTCTGCATTTCCTGAGATTGACACCCCTGGTGTCAGGGAAACTCACCCCAAAATTACAGGCACGAAGCATTGCATTCAATTAGTCATGGAATTTTTAAATTTTTGGATTAATGATTCAAAAGTAAAACTGTACAATTAATCATATCTTTATATGGACTCGTGTCTGTGAATATTAAAGCTCAAAAAGCTTGCTATTGAAATCTTAAGTCTGTATGTTCTGTTTGTCTGTGTGAATGAGCACCACAGTTTCGGCATGTGTGATGCTTGTGGTGTTTTCGGCGTCTACGTTTCACTATATTAGGTCATGGACACCTGAACTTCATCTGCAGAGCTGATATGAGAGTCACTTCATGAACATTTCACAGTTTCATTTGTTGGGCCACAAAAAAACACAACTGTTTTGCTGCAGCGGAGACTAGAAAAACATTATACTAAAATGTATGTGATATAACGCATACTCATAATTGACAAATAATAATAACAAAAAAAAAGATGTGTCTTTAGATGTTTTTTGAAAAATGGCTAAAGACTCAGCTGCTTTAATTGAGAAATGCAGGTCATTCCACCAACTGGGAATAGTCCAGAAAAAGGTCAGTGAGAGTGATTTTGTGACTCTTTGAGATGGCACCACAAGGCATTGTTCATTTGCAGAATGCAAGCTTCTGGAGGGCGTATAATTCTGAACTAGCTAGTTTAGGTATATTGGTGCAAAGCCAGTGGTTATCCTGTAGGCAAACATCAGTAGCTTGAATTTGATGCAAGCGGCTATTGGCAGTCAGTGCAAACTGATGACGAGAGGTGTAACGTGAGCTTTCTTCGACTCGTTGAAGACAACTCTAGCTGCCACATTCTGGATCAGTTGCAGAGGCTTGATAGTACATGCTGGAAACCCGCTGAGAGAGCATAACAATAGTCCAGTCTGGAGAGAACAAAAGCTTGGACAAGGAGTTGTGTGGCCTTCTATGGTAGGAAGGGTCTTATCTTTATAATGTTGTAAAAGGCAAATCTGCAAGACCAGGCCATAGTAGCAATATGGTATGTAAAGCTTAACTGATCATCAATCACAACTCCATGGTTCCTGGCTGTCCTGGAAAGAGCTATGGTGGACGAACCTAGCTGTATAGAGTAGTTGTAATGAAGTGCGGGGTTGGATGAGACCATGAGCAGTTCTTTCTTAGCAAGGTTGAGTTGAAGGTGATGGTCCTGCATCTAGTCAGAAATGTCTGTCAGAAAGCTTGCAAGAGTAGAGTTGAGTGTCTTCAGCATAGCAGTGATAAGAAAAGCCATGCTTCTGAATAACAGACCCTAATGATGACATGTAGATGGAGAAGAGAAGTGGTCCAAGCACTGAGCCTTGAGGAACCCCAGTAGCAAGAAGTTGTGACTTGATTTTTTTTTTTTGCATAGCTTGTCAGAGAAATACGGCTCTGTGTAGTAAATGCTGCTCCATCTGAAAGCAGGTGATGGAGATTTACCACTAATCACAGAACTGGCTTTACTGACGACATGTGCATGACAATCGCATTTGATTAATCGGGCAGCCCTAATGGCATAAAATTCAAAGGAAGTGTTGTTGAGGTTATAAGAGCATGGGAGGTATTTCCAGCTTTTGGAAATGAGGAGACACGTACCCCCACCGCTCCCAACCTGTTGTGGGGGGGGGATAAGTTGTCTTTACACTCGTAGGTCGTCACACAAGGAGGGCTTATGCTTCTGCTGACGCTTCTGCGCCACTGAACAAACTCCACCTAAATATAGAGCTAACTCACTTGAGTGAAAACAGCTGTCCACGCCTTTCTAATTAGCACAGCAAAGCCTATAGTGTGCAGTTGTCTCGAAATCTAAACTAAATGTGGTACAGTTTGCTACTTAAGCACAAATGTTCAGTTAGCAACAAGTCTTTTTGTAAAATCTAATTACAGCTAATGGTAAACAACATGCACAATCAGCATAAACTTTTAAATAAAATAAGAGTTAAATGTATTAATCCTCCTAACTAGCAGATATTTATTCTAAATTACGGAAACAGAAAACTGGTATTAAGCAAAACACTGACATGCTTTTGTCGTGTCCGCTGACAAATCGCTTTATTTGGTATTTGGGACGTGTCCTAGAGAAAGCAAAGACTTAAGGACACGAGGTTCTGAGATTACAGGTTACACTTTCTTCAGATCTAGCATACATGTTGTTGGATTTGATATTTTAAATGTCTAAATGTTTTCATGTCTTGCTTTGTGCCAATAAACTGGTCTTAACTTGTTTTTGTTTCTTTTCACCTTAGACCTGATGGCGCTGAAAGAGAAGAGTCGAGAACTGAATGAAACGGAAGAAAAAAATCAGACTGAGAAATGTCATGATGATATGGCTGGGGAAAAATCTTTTAGTTACTCTCAGACTCGTAAAAGAGAAACTAGAAAGCCTAAAGTCCAGATGAGAGTTCACACTGAAGAGAGACCTTCCACCTGTCAACACTGTGGAAAGAGTTTCAGTGGAAAACAAAGCCTTACAAGCCACTTACGAATCCACAAACACAAACCTTATACCTGCAAACAGTGTGGGAAGTGTTTCAAACTAAAAAGATGTGTTAAGACTCACATGAGAATTCACACCGGAGACAATCCTCACACCTGCAAACTGTGTGGGAAGAGTTGCACATCAAATGCTCGTCTGATGTCTCACATGATCGTTCACACTGGAGAGAAGCCTCACACCTGCAAACTGTGTGGGAAGGGATTCACAGAAAATAGCCATCTGATGATTCACATGAGAGTTCACACCGGAGAGAAGCCTTACACCTGCGAACTGTGTGGAAAGAGTTTCAAACGGAAAATAAGCCTTAAGCATCACATAAGTATTCACTCAAGAGAGAAATGTTTTAGATGTCATGTGTGTGAAACAAGTTTTGCTGACAGGAATCACCTTAAGAATCATGTACAAAATCACATTGGGGAGAGGCCTTGCATGTGCCATCACTGTGGAAAAAGTTTCACAATCAAAAAATATCTTCAGTCTCACATAAAAATTCACACAGGAGAGAAGCCTTTCACCTGCCCTCAGTGTGGAAAGAGCTTCATGTTTAAAGGAAAACTTAAGGTGCACATAAAAATTCACACTGGAGAGAGGCCTTACAAGTGTCCTCAGTGTGAAAAGAGCTTCACAGTTAAAGGAAGCCTTAAGGAACACATTAGACTTCACACTGGAGAGAAGCCTTACAAGTGTGTTCAGTGTGACATCAGTTTCACATATAACAAAAGCCTGAAACAGCATTTGCAAACTCATTCTGGAAAGAATTCCTCATTTCCCATGTGACAAAAGGTTTAGAAATAATGCATTCACTCTGGAGAAAGACAGTTCAATTGTGATTGGTGTAATAAAAACAGCAGACTTACAAATATATGAAAAGTAATTTAAATGTGAACCTGTTTGTTCTTTATTAAAAGAAAGTACCCTTTCAAAAAGTTTGTTCTTTATTAAAAAAAGTACCCTTACAAGAAGTTTGTTCAAGACCGCTGTTAGTATACTTTTCAACTAAAAATAAGAATAGAAAGTAATCGCCTCCCTTTAAAATAATTACATTGTTTTGCTAAAATGAAGAAGGACACAGTTTTTGTTTTATCCAGCTGTATTTACTGTAGTATAAATAGCTACAAGCGGCGATCATCGGGGTCCAAGCACAACCCATTGGGCAATTGATGTTGAAAAGACAACAAAAAACAGGTCAAATATGCAAATCCAACTGATGTCAAAAACCTGAAACGACATTGATTTGATGTAAATTTAACGTCAAACAAATTGGCCTACTTAAACATTAAACCAATTTCATTGTAGGATTACCTTCCTAATTTCACCTAGTTACCACTGGAAGAATTTGCTGTTCAAAGTGAATTTAAAATGAAGTTACAGCATCGTCATCAGTGACTAATATTTGACGTCAAAGTAATATCAAGTTGTCCACTGGGAACCGCCTCGTGTAGAGGATACAGTTATGTTACAATGGCCATGTCTCTTTTCAAACATAATACTAGTAGGCCTATTTAAGTGTCTTTCTATGGAAGTATTATTTTATGTACCATATCACAATAGACAAATAATATTGTCTCTTCATTTTAACTGGACTATAATATATCCAATCATGTCTGACAACTTGACGACAAATGTTTTCTGAAATTATGATCTATAAATAAGAAGGTATTTTGGAGATCACCGATTTCTTTGAAAACCGATCTGTTGAACCATTTACACCGATTTGAAACTACACGATCTAAAATAATTTGTTGTCTTGTGCCTTCCTCAGGTGGACAACATTAGTGTAACGTCCTTCATCTCTTATTTCTATTGATATAAATTGCTGACATTTTATAAATTGTTGTAAGCAGCAATCAGGGCATCAGAAATTCATGAAGGTTGGCATGAGTACACTTGAAAGCAGCAATATGTAGGCTACTGCAATAAAAAGAGGCAACCTTTTATTTTAGCTGAACAGCAATTAATAAATTTATGTCATGCAACTTGACAAATGTTTGTAATATTATTTGGATATATTAACCTATATATTAAACTATTTATAACCTATATATTAACCTAGATATAGTTACCTATATTAAGGTAACATTTAATGATAATTAAGTTTTGTTTTTTTTTGCATTTTGCTACAAGTCATTATTCTAAACCATTTACACTGATTTCAGTTTATGTGGGTTGATGTGTCATTCACATTGATATTAACAGTTGATGCCTGAGAAATTGGTGAAACACATAAAAAATCTGCGTACACAATGCCAGTTATCTGATCCCTTCTGAGTATTATATATGTGAACTACAGACATCAGTTGGTACATTTACATGTAAATGATGACAAAAATATACTATAAATAAACAATTTTTATATACTATAAAATATAGTATATGAAAACACACAGCTTTCACCTCCTTAAACATATACCCCTGTAAGAATTTATTTGTTTTTCAGAGTGATGGAACCTGATAGAAAATATATTAAATATAAAAAATATTTCTCATCTTGTGTTTCCCACTAGTGGACAACATTAGTACAACATGTTGTAGACCATCGGCCATTTTGAGTGGGCAAAAACTTATTTTCCCATCTCCTCTTAAACCACGTGACTAATTCACACAAAATTTTGCATGTATCTATAGACATCAATGACAAAGTTATCAAAAGAATTTTAGTCAAACCATTTAGAAAATATACGCCAATATTTTGTAGCCACGTTAAAGTACTTATTATAGTGCCACCCAGTGTTGGGTAAGTTACTTTCAGTGTTAAAAGTAAGTAATTAGCCTTTTAGTTTTAAAACAACAATACATGTTGTAGACCATCGGCCATTTTGAGTGGGCAAAAACTTCTTTTCCCATCTCCTCTTAAACCACGTGACTAATTCACACAAAATTTTGCATGTATCTATAGACATTAATAATGACAAAGTTATCAAAAGAATTTTAGTCAAACCATTTAGAAAATATATGCTAACATTTTGTAGCCATTGCTCCATGCACTTATCAAACTATATCAAGTCAAGTCAACTTTATTTATGTAGCGCCTTTAACAATACAAATTGTGTCAAAGCACTTTACAGTATCAAATAGGAAAATAGTTTGTCAATAATGTAAAATGACAAGATTAAACACTCAATTTTCAGTTAAAGGCAGTTCATCATTGAATTCAGTGATGTCATCGTCCAGCTCAGTTCAGTTTAAACAGTATCTGTGCAATCAAGTCGACGATATCGCTGGATATTAAGTGTCCCCAACTAAGCAAGCCAGAGGAACCAAAACTCCATCGGTGACAGAATGGAGAAAAAACCTTGGGAGAAACCAGGCTCAGTCGGGGGGCCAGTTCTCTTTCGGCCAGACGAACCAGCAGGTTGATCCATGCTGCAGTAAAGTCACATTGTGCAGAGGAATCATCTGGTTCCTGTGGTCTTGTCCCGGTGGCCGTCTAGGAGACAAGGTCCTCAGGGGATCTGTATCTGGGGCTCATCTAGTTGTCCTGGTCTCCGCTGTCTTTCAGGGCTGTAGAGGTCCTTTCTAGGTGCTGATCCACCATCTGGTCTGAATATGTACTGGATCCGGGTGACTGCAGTGACCATCTGATCTGAATACAGACTGGATCTGGTGGCAGCGGTGACCTCGGAATAAGCGAGAAACAGACTAATATTAGATGCCATTCTTCTAACGATGTAGCAAGTACATCGGGTGTTATGAGAAGTGTTCCCGGTTCCAGTTGACCTAATTAATGCAGCCTAAAAATCCTTTAACAGATTTGAATATTAGAAGCGTATTAGTGTGTTATGTGTAAGCCAGGTTAAAGAGATGGGTCTTTAATCTAGATTTAAACTGACAGAGTGTGTCTGCCTCCCGAACAATGTTGATCAGTGATCATATCATTTACAAAAAGTGCTTTCACAGAAAGGGACCTGATATTCAATTTGGCAAGTACACTTTGGTTACTGTATGACTCTGAGGCCACACTTCTTGTGGTTTTGCATGTTTAATTCTATTCAGTATGTAGTATGTATGTTAATAGGTCTGTCCATGGCTTTGGTTGTTGATGCGAAAGTTTAAAGTGTACTGTGGATTTTATTCTTGGCATGATTGTATTGTACAACAGTAGGTTATGAATTTTTGCAATATGCATTTTTATTAAACCATATTTACAATTTTTATATGTGATGCCTAATATGTATATAACATTTTCTGTAATATTTACAGTTTTGTAATATTTACATATTTACAGTTAAGGTGTGATACAATTAATGTATGTATGAAATTATTTTAACATGAATGTGGGAAGAATGAAAAATTCTGTACAGTGCAATGTATCAAATCCACTGTGAAATAAAAGTGCAAGAAATTCTAACTTGTTTTAGATATTATGTCAGTGACATTTTTATTATATTTTTTATTATGAAGATTTTATTAGATTTTTGTTAGTAAATTATATAAAGAATTGCAGGTAAGTATTTGTGTCCATGTTTTAAACACTGTAGGCTACAATACAATATAAACAGCCAGTAGGTTTATCCTGCAGGAAGAGTGGCCTGATTAATATGAGTCCTGCACAATGCTTAAAAAAAAATCTCAATTTTCGTATAGATGTATATTAAATCCTAATGTCTATGTCCTGCATGATCCCTGCACAGAACGCAGCATTCCTTCAGGAATTCCTGCAGGATTTGTTTTGTTAGAGCGGGACTTTTATTTTGGTGTGGTGGCGTGACGTCATGAGCCTGCGCCGCGCTCCTGCGTCTGTGATTCGGCTGCAGAAAGGTTTGTTTTTAATCGTTTAACTTAAAGTGTTTAAATCAGTGCAGCCTGTTTGTTTTATAGTGAACTTTTTAATGAATCAATTATTTTCTAATGTAACATTGTGATGTATCAACTAGCGATAATGAACATGAGTAAAGCACAGAAAAGCTGCGTCTCGTTTCTCTTCATAGTGAAGCAGTTCATCATAAACACTGTTTGGATTGAAACATTTAAAGGATTTAAACACATTTAGACAGAAAGATGCAGAAAAGAGCTGTCCATGACTAGAGGACAAAACATCTGCTCATATCAGTGCAAGTGAAAGTTGTGAAGTTAATTTATATGATTGATGATAAACAGTTTTTACAGAGACTCATGTAGTTTAATGTTTAATGCTTTATCTATTGATTATATAGCTTATTTATAGTGCATATTATCTATATATATATTCATATTAGGGGGCGTGGCTATGTCTCTTTGGTCAAATGTTGGTTTTTCTTGAAGTTTATCGGAGTTTTAATCGCTGGATTCACAGCAGACTGACAGCTGCAGTACATCAGTGTAAATACAACAACAACACACACATCTGTAACACACTCACACACACACACATCTGTAACACTCACACACACACACATCTGTAACACACACACACACACACATCTGTAACACTCACACACACATACATCTGTAACACACATACACACACACACACATCTGTAACACTCACACACACATTTGTAACACACATACACACACATCTGTAATTACAACACACACACACACACACTGTGTAAGCTGTCAAACATAATCTACAGATCAATACAGACCAAACAATACATATCTAAATATTATATCTGTGTTCTTTTATTAAGTAGATGTGCTAGTTTTGAGTGTTTTGACTTCATCCAGAGATCTGTCTGTTAATTATTCTGATCTCAAACACACAGAGAAACTCCTGCTGAAGCGACACTCGAGACACTGTTATAAAGATGGCGTTTATTAAAGAGGAGAGTGAAGACGTGAGGATTGAAGAAGCTTTCAAACATGAAGATCCTGAGACACAAACAGGTTGGTTTTCATTCTCAAAGTCTTTCTTCAGTCATGTTTCTCTTTATTGTGTTTACTACATGTAACTCGTGACGAAATGAATGACATCACAAAAATAATAACAGAAATAACCAAAAAAATGTTGTGTAACATTAAACCCATATCTACTTCTGAGTTACAAGCAATGGGAATCATCAATTTATATCACAAAACTTTACATTTGTTATCTATAAATGATATGCATGTATAATTGTTTTTATGTTTGTCACATTTTACTGTGATGCACAAGGGCAGATGATAATATTGAAAAATCTTCACAAAACCTGTTCTCCCAAAGCTTCACAGTACAGCTGAGAGGACAGTGTTTGTCGAGTCTGTTACAGGTGAATGACAGGGTTGAGGTCTGTCTGTAAGTAAGCAATTCTCCTGGGTCAGTCTGTGGGTTATAGTCTGTTTTCTGTTTGCAGCTTGTAGAGATTTACAGTGGTGGCCAAAATTATTAGAACACTTGGCATATTTAAGAGGTTTCATTTGTTTCTGTTGAACTGGCCATTACAATACCCATAAAACAAATGAAATATCTACAAAGTCATCATGATGCTCTATAAACCATAGAATAGAGCCATCACAAGCAGATTTGGGTCATTTTTCTTAACCAAAATACCAATAATACCCAAAAAAGACTTTTAATTAAAAACAAGCCCTAAATACACCGGGACTCTTATTTTGAAATGTCTACACTATTGCAGCCTGATCCTTCAGATGAGAGATAAAATATGCATTCTTACAACCGTCTAAAACTTATTATATAACGGTCATAAAGTAGACATTGTCATAATTCATGATTCATAATTCAATGTGCGCTATTCATTGATTGAGAATCACTTTGAAGCAGCCTGAAGCCTGTTGAACACGCAACAGCTCCGCCTTGTGACACTGCAACGTGCAGCACTCTTTTTTAATGAAATCATAGCCTTTTGAAGTAATTAATAGTCTGTATCGCGATTTATGTTTTTTCATCCTCAAATATAAGACATCCTAAAATAATCATTAAGATGTTTGTTTTACCATTTCATGTATTGAAGACTTTATGAAATTAAATTTAAGAAAACCCCCTGAGGGATTTTGCTTTATTCGCACACGCGCTCCTAAATACATTTTACAGTTCACATAGATCTATTTTTAGTCGCAAGTGCTACTGAAGCGCCCGAGCCCTGTCTTGTCTGTGAAATATCCACCGCGTGTCTCTGCAGCGCACGAGGGAATGTCATCGGGAGGAACCAGTTCTCACGCACACAGAACCAGCACGAAACATGTAGGACAAGGGGAGATATTCCACTAGTTAATCGATCGCGGATGTTTTCATTATTTCGGTTGGATAAATAAAGTATAAGAGGATAAAAATAATAAAAGCAAAAATGTTTCTCCAAATATACTTGGGCGGCCGTTAATATACCTGGGCGACCCGCCCAAGTAAAGTCTATGTGTGGGAAACACTGCACACAGACTAAGAAGCGTTGTGGACTGAGCAGGGCTCTGTACTGAGACCGTTTCATTTGCATTTGCGACCGAAAACTACTGCGTGCGACTATGAAAAAATATTTAGGAGCACCAGTGCGACGTGCCGTACCGAGCAGAGTCGTACCACGCAGGGGAAAAGTGCCATAAGTGAGCTGCGTTGATTATTATGGAACTTTGTGAGATCGCGATGAACTAAGATGAGTGACAGCTTTTAATGATTATTAGCCTAAGAGAGTTTGCAAATGTGATACTGATTTAAATTGATTCAATACAACACTTCAATAAACAAGAAGTTAATATTAAGTGACTTACACTGTCTGACTATAATTGCTTCAATTTATACTTGTTTTAAGTATGGCAACAGAAAAAAGTAAATGGGAACAGCTTTACTGGGCATTCAGTTATATTACAGTATGTGACAGTTCAGAGAGCAGAACAGATCCGAAGTGCCAAAACTTGTCTGAACGCAAAATTGACACAATGACGTCATAAATATGCTAATTAATATGTGACGTCACCTGCCACCACAAGTCTCACAAAATCCTGTGAGAAACACTGTATTAGTATAAGAAATCTTTATACTTCTCAGAAATATACTTACAATTACACTTAAATATACTTAAATTATACTGACAGAAAAGTCCAAGTGTTTTTGGACTATACTTGTACTCAATCTTTTGATCGAGATGCACTAGAAAGTAAAATGAATTATTCCAAGTATTCTTTTTATTGACAGGTTTAAGAGAAACTCCTGCATGCCCCTACATTAAACACTGTGATTAGACGTTTAAACTGGGATGAGTCGTTGTGTTGTTTTGTCATCCTATACAATAGATCTGTTTAAAAATGTTGATGAAAAAAAAAATCAGATTAGTTGAGTATGTTAATTAGGGGTGGGAGAAAAATTGATGCATAACGATTTTAAAAGATGTTAAGATTTTTTTTTAAAGTCTAATTAATAAAAAAAAAGGAAGATTCTCACACCTAATGTGAACGTGAAGTTTACTTTAAAAGTACAGCTAAACGTGTATAGCAACTTAATTATATACTTGTACAAACTTGTACTATATGTACAAATAGTTAACTACAAGTATGTTTTTACTTATTACTAAATAGTAAAACTTTCATAAACTAAATATTGTGCTATTTAACTAGTAAACTATCAGTATACATTTGAGTTCACTTGTAGTATTGTTGCTGTACAAATGAAAACACAGTTGTAAATAGGGCTGTCCCGATTCCTTGAACAAACTACAGCAGGTAAAGCTGTCAGCTGTGTGGATATTGGCAATATCGTTAACAGATCTCGTTTATAATCATTAGCCTACTAATATGGCTGCTTCTTATTAAGATCTTATGCTGCGTTCTGTTAATGAATAAACTTCATATTAGCCTATTTGTAGCGCACTTGCCGTCCAGTAATCGCAATAAGCTTTGTTACCTTTCAATAAACAAAGTGTCCGCTTTAAAATTATGCCAAATTCATAACTAAATTCAAACAGTAAATATGGTTTTGGCGCTCTTTAATGCGGCAGGCGCGATCGCTTTAGCGCCTCAGTTCAAGCGGTAAGTGAACCCATTATATCTTTCTCTTTACTACTATAGTATGATAAAACATAAATGAACATCAAAAGGTTGGCTATTTTATAAGAGAGCCTACAGTAGCCTACAACTTACTGAAATGTGTCATGTAATCGCTCATTCAGTGTTTCAAACTGCGGAAAACCTGTAAAGCTTGTAAACATTGCCACGTAACAATACATTTACCTCAGAATAACCATTCGGCATCCATAAGCTCATCAGTCAGCTAGAAAAATAAATAAAAAGAGGAACATTTTGCTGTATTTATGTGCTATTGCATATTCATATTTTTACTTAACCTTTTGTCTACATGATAAGAAAGAATGCAAGCTAAAGATAAAATTCAACACCTCCTGTAAAATAGCGTTTTACTAATAAAAGAAAAACTGACTAGATGTGTATGTGTATGCATTTATAGGATGCATTGAGGAGGAGCCTTGTACAAGGATACTTGTACAGTCCATGATATTGGTGCAGATTCTGTGTAATAAATAATTCTTTGTAACTGTATATTTCAAGTTGGAAAAGATGTTTAGTTCCCACTTTAAGTGAACCGTAGTTCCCAGGACATCTACAAGATGAATTAAAGTGCTGCTAAAAAAAAAAAGAAAAGAGACATAAACACATGACAGTATGATTTAAATGTAAAAAATATATTATATAACATGTTCATTCTGTGGCACCTGAAAAAATAATTTGGCGCCTAAGTTTGTTTCTTACAGGAGCCAATGGCTCCTTACTCTATTTTTTTTGTCTGGAGCCATGTTAGACCGTTTTTCAAGGCTGCATGATATCAAACCCATTTAAAAATCATACTGTGAATTCACAAATGCTATGCTTCAAATATGTGATGCAGGTTTAATGTATGAGCTTTAATTATTTACATGCATGTAGGTTACATACGCACAAATCAGAGCGGCTCCGTTCACAGTAAATGCTGCTCCGCACAAAGAGTTATAATTTACATGTGTGGATGTAGCGTCTCAAACTCCATCTCTGCATACTGTTGTGAGTTTGAGTTTATTATAACGTACACCTGGGAACGCAACGTGCGCCATTTAATCAGATTTGTAAGATAAATCATTTCTAAACCTACATGAACACAGAAGAATACTAGGGATGTCCCGATCTGGGATCCCCTGATCCGGTCCGAGTCATTGAATAATGAGTATCTGATGATACCGAGTCCCGATCCGATACTGGTATATTCCTATAGGAATGTATGTTTGGTGCATACTTAAAGTACATTAAAGTTTTTAAAATCAAGTTGTTGCAGAGAGTAAAATTAATATATGTATGTAAATATAATATAATAATATGTAATCTAGTAATATATAATTATTAGATACTTTATGCACACACAAAAGACTTTGGTAGATGTAAACATGTTACAATGGTAGACATTGTAAACAGACTGTCACTGGGTCACGATTATGAAAATGGCACTGCTGATATAAACTTTTTGTATTATATATGTACAATAATATATGTTTTTTTTTCGTGTTCCAAAGGATTTAGTACATTGCTAAATACAAGACGACTTACTGCAGGTGAGATTTTGCCAATACCTCCCTTACTGTATGTACAGTACACAATAAAAAAAATGTACTACAACATGGGAAAAAAACTTTAGGTGAATAATTATCAGGGCTCGCAAAATTTAAAAATCCCTAAAATCCCTGCGGGCA
>NW_015660886.1:27705-30543 GCF_001515625.1 Sinocyclocheilus rhinocerous
ATGCCAGGTTAAAGAGATGGGTCTTTAATCTAGATTTAAACTGACAGAGTGTGTCTGCCTCGCAAACAACGCTAGGTAGATTTTTCCAGAGTTTGGGCGCTAAATAGAAAAAGGATGTGCCGCCCACAGTTGATTTTTATATTCTAGGTATTATCAAATGGCCAGAGTTTTGAGATCGCAGCGGACATGAAGGACAATAATGTAATATGAGCTCACTCAAGTATTGAGGAGCTAAACCATTCAGGGCTTTATAAGTAAGTAACAAGATTTTAAAATGTATTTGATGTTGACAGAACCGGGCTAATATGATCATACTTCCTGGTTCTAGTAAGAATTCTATCGGCCGCATTTTGGACCAGCTGGAATTTGTTTATTAAGATATATTTTTAAGATGCAGTTTTACAAATGCTAGAAACATGGTTTTCAAAGGAAAGATTGCTATCAAATAGCACACCTAGGTTCCTAACTGATGACGAGGAATTGACAGAGCAGCCATAAAGTGTTAGACAGTGTTTTAGGTTATTAAATGTGGAGGTTTTTGGTCCAATAATGAAAACCTATTTTTTTTCAGAATTTAGCAGAAGGAAATTACTAGTCATCCAGTTTTTTATATCACCTATGCATTCTGTTAGTTTTGCAAATTATGTTTCACTGGGCCGCGAAGAAATATAGAGCTGAGTATCAACAGCATAACAGTGAAAGCTAACACCATGTCTCTTGATGATATCTCCCAAGGGTAACATATTAAACGTAAAAAGCAGCGGTCCTAGTACTGAGCCTTGTGGTACTCCATACTGTACTTGTGATTGATATGATACCTTGTCATTCACTGCTACGAATTGACAATGGTCAGATAATAAGATTTGAACCATGCCAATGCAATTCCACTAATGTCAACATAATTTTGTAGTCTGCTCAAAAGAATGTTGTGGTCTATAGTGTCAAACGCAGCGCTAATATCCAGTAGCACTAATAGAGCACTAATGTGATTTTAAATTGTGATGGTCCTTTACCATGGACTAATTTTAGGCATAAATTCATATTAACTATGATGTAGAGATGTCCCGATCAGGTTTTTTGTGACCCTGATCCGATCCGAGTCATTGAATAATGAGTATCTGATGATACCGAGTCCCGATCCGATACTGGTATATTCCTATAGGAATGTATGTTTGGTGCATACTTAAAGTACATTAAAGTTTTTAAAATCAAGTTGTTGCAGAGAGTAAAATTAATATATGTATGTAAATATAATATAATAATATGTAATCTAGTAATATATAATTATTAGATAGATACTTTACACACAAAAGACTTTGGTAGATGTAAACATGTTACAATGGTAGACATTGTAAACAGACTGTCACTGGGTCACGATTATGAAAATGGCACTGCTGATATAAACTTTTTGTATTATATATGTACAATAATATATGTTTTTTTTTCGTGTTCCAAAGGATTTAGTACATTGCTAAATACAAGACGACTTACTGCAGGTGAGATTTTGCCAATACCTCCCTTACTGTATGTACAGTACACAATAAAAAAATTACTGTAAGTCCCCAAGAGTTTTTCATGTTCCAAAGGTTGTAGTATAAAATAGCTGTGTACTGTACATACAGTAAGAGAGGTATTGGCAAAAATTCACCTATAGTAAGTCATTCTAGTCACTAGGAATGTACTACAACCTTTGGAACATGGGAAAAAAACTTTAGGTGAATAATTATCAGGGCTCGCAAAATTTAAAAATCCCTGGTAGCCCTTCGGGCAGGTACTCTTCAGATTTTGGTAGCCCGAAAATTAATTTAACTAGCCCAAATAAAAAAATAACTTTTTAAATTTTTTTAATATAGAAAATCAGATAGGAGTTTAAATGTCAATCAAAAATATTTTCATTACACAAATATCAACAAATATGAAGGAAGGAATTTTATTTCACTATTTACAGGGTATCTGCAGAATTTTAAAAAATAAATTTAAGGCAATTTATGACCCATTTTAAGAGCTGCACAAGTAAAATAAACACAGTGTGAGTGGGGTTGGACAATGTCTATGGTAACATATAGTACTGAGCCATAAAAATACAGGTTTTCACAAAAACAAAAATCTTATACAACAGCATTTCAGCCTTTAGAACATTTTTATGAAAAGGGATAAATCGAGCATATAAATTATTATGTCAATATAAAAAGTATAAATATTACTGTCTTAATTGTTTAGATTTTTAGAAGGCACATTAACTTCTTTCTCATTTACAACTCTATATTTCCTGCGTAAAAACATAAGTTGATATTTGCATTGATCTGACCATAAACAGCAAGAAAGGCTTGTTGGAAATGCAAATTCATTCTCTGCCACGAGGTGGCGCTTTAGGAGCGCTGAAATATTGCGGTTTCCCCGGTAACGGCTGTACACAAAGTAGCTCCGCGCTTATAAATGCTGCTTTATGAGGAATTATAGGTAAAATGAAATTAAAATGCTTGGACAATGTCTATGGTAACATACAGTATTGAGCCATAAAATTACATGATTTACAGTTCAGATACAGGTTTTCACAAAAACAAAAATCTTATACAACAGCATTTCAGCCTTTAGAACATTTTTATGAAAAGGGATAAATCGAGCATATAAATTATTATGTCAATATAAAAAGTATAAATATTACTGTCTTAATTGTTTAGATTTTTAGAAGGCACATTAACTTCTTTCTCATTTACAACTCTATATTTCCTGCGTAAAAACATAAGTTGATATTTGCATTGATCTGACCATAAACAGCAAGAAAGGCTTATTGGAAATGCAAATTCATTCTCTGCCACGAGGTGGCGCTTTAGGAGC
>NW_015660886.1:30667-44403 GCF_001515625.1 Sinocyclocheilus rhinocerous
CTGCTTTATCAGGAATTATAGGTCAAATTAAATTAAAATGGCAACGACACATTTCTGAGGACAGTCGGTTCCCTTCAGATACATTCAAATAAAGACATCCGCGCCGCGTTTTGATGTGATACGTGCAGCGCTCATATTTATTCAATGACATCATTGCCTTTGGAAGTTTAATCCAGCCGTATCGCGACTCTTGTCTTTCCGTCCCCAACTGTAAGACCTCTTGAAATTATAATTAAGACATTTCTTACACCATTTAACGTATTTAAAACTTTTTATGGCCTTAAGTTTGATGCAACTCACTTTAGGAGTTTTTAAGGACCCGCGGGAGATAGCCCGTCGGCAGAGTGGTGATACATTTTAGTAGCCCGACTGGAAAACACAATAGCCCCGGGACGTCGGGCTAGCGATTTTGCGAGCCCTGATTTTATATACTGTATGTACAGTAAGAAATATATTGGCAAAATTTTAACTGTATTAAGTCAGCCTGGTCACTAGGAACATACAACATTTGGAACACAAAAAACTCCATTTTGGTGAATTACTTTTTTTTTCTTAAAAAACACTGTACTGTACATACTTAGGGGAAGTATTGTCTAAGGTGAGATATTGGCCATATATATTTAGTCATTTTGCCATCTTTATTATAGCCTTGTAACAGGGTTCCCATGCTTCTTGAAAGTACTTGAATTTCAGACATATGGATTCAAGGCCTGGTTAGTACTTGAAAACAAACATAGGTCCTTGAAAGTGCTTGAATTAAATTTTAAATACATTTTGTTTATGGCGCTATTTCAAAAATGGTCCTATATGTTCTGTCAAAGACTGAATGAAACTGCACTAATGATTGGGGTGGAGATGGGGTAGCGCTAAAAAAAACTTAGCGTGTGTGTGTTGATGCGCAGCCTAGAGCCCTGACCGGGACAGTTTTCTTAAGCCCGCTCGCACTGAATTTCTGATCATTACCGCCCACTCCCGCAACGTGTGTGTCCCGCTCCCGCAAACATTCTAATATTGTATATAATTTTTGCACATCAGAGAGCCGCTATCAATATGCGGGGGTATTGAAATCGCATTTGAATGAATCAATGGATTTCATTAAATTCCTTTGAACACGACTGCTCAGAACGGTCTAAATTTATGAAACCTACACATTCAAAACATTATTAAAATGTTAAGTGTAAGTGAAATGTTAAGTAATGTAAGGTCTTTCATGACACTACAAATGCTGGGGTGTGAATTTGATAGGTGCTTGATATAAAATAAATGGTGCTTTAAAAAGTCCTTGAATCTGGTGTTCATGAAAGTGTGGGAACCCTGTTGTAAACATTAATTTTGGATTAATTATTGTACTTCATTTTGTACTGTGTAAACTGGTAAATTTGCAGACAGTCCCTACAGCAGTCTAGATGAATATGTAGCGAATATCAAACCTTGCGTAACTTGCGTTCATATTCGGGGCTCATCTGCCTGTATATAGTTTGCATCATTAGTGAGATGTATTCTGAGTTTGGTCTTTTAATAGCTATCCTTGTGTTTGTCCAGTGAGCTGCATGAAGCATTTTTTTTAAACATATGACGTCAACAGCATGAAACCTTGCACGTTACGTTCATATTCTACATAGCTGGATATAGTTTGCATCATCAGTAAGGTGTAAGTTTGGTGGTCTTATATCACTGCATTAGTTCACTGAGGCGCGTTATGCATTTTTCACGTTACGCGTCATGGGGAATCCTGGAGTGTGACGTATGAGGGGAACCCCAGTATGACAACCCAGCATCACACAAGCCATACAAAGTTAAGGAAACTAAGCACAAACGTAAAAACGTCAGCTTTTCCGCATATACAGTACATACTGGCCCTGAGTATCATAACTTCTACTTACTGCTTGCTCCATTCCTGCAAATCAGTTTTTATGAATGAATGAATGACTGACTTGCGCTAACGGTTGCTTTGGTTTTCATGAACAACCGCTTGCGCCACCTGCTGGTGAGCAACTGACAGCAGCTGGAGATCATGCATCGGTGCTCTACTGCTATTCCTGCAGCTCCCGGATGTGAAATGCCGAATTTTCTGGCGAATTTGAACCACTGAATTTGTGGAAGCTAATTTGTAAAGTGAAATAAAATGGATCGAAAATTGTCTGTCGAATATTACAAATACAAGGCATTAAAATGTAAGCACTGTTAATGCAATGCATTATTTTTTCAGTTAGTGCTATTCAACATGCTTTTTTGTTTCAAAGACATTTGTCATTATTTTTCTTCCATAATTGTCCATCTGAATAAAAATGTATGAAACGTACTCTGTTACTAACGTAACCTCGGTTCCCTGAGATACAGGAATGAGTACTGCGTCTTGCTAAAGACGCTATGGGAAAAATCCTTTTTTCTCCTGAACTGAAGCCTTTTTCAATCACGCAGTGAAACTGCACGCCCATTGGTTCGTGCAGTGTATTAAAAAACAAACCAATGGTGACAAAGCCCGCCAGAATGGGCGGAGCCATCTGGCTATATAAGCGGGTGTTCGCCACAGGATTCTCAGGTTACTTCGACTGAAGCGACGACTGAGTCGTGCAGCTACATAGCACGGCTAGCAACGCAGTACTCGTTCCGTATCTTAGTGAACTGAGGTTACATTAGTAACCGAGTACGTTCCCTGTCGATACTTCACTCGTAGTGCGTCTTGCTAAAGATGCCATGGGAACACAGTACAATCACGCCATGCTATGGTAGAGGAACGACTGTATATTATAACCTCCATAAGCAAGAATGCCCATAGGGAAGTTAAACAATGAACTCCAATTCTAAAACGGGCTGAACTTCCCGAGGTAATCGTTCCAGAGTACTCGTACAACTTCGGCGCCCCAGGGGCCGAGAGCCGACAAGTAAACTAACCCAAGAGCTTAAGCGTGTTATGGTCAAGGACTCTTTGTTAGAACTGATTGCATAACGCAGTGAGTGTCTCCTTAAGCAGAAAGGACCCTGGCTTGTAAGGCCGGGACTTCTAGGTTATAAAACCTAGCAAATGTGGACGGCGAGGCCCAGCCGGCCGCCTCACAAATTTCCGCAATGGACACACCGCTAGACCATGTCCAAGACGAAGTGATGCCTCTGGTCGAATGGGCACATACTCTGATGGGGCATTGTAGGCCCAAGGAAGAGTACGCTAGCGTGATAGCATCTACTATCCACCTAGAAAGTCTTTGCTTCGTGACTGGATGCCCTTTGGTGCAGTTACCGAAGCTAACAAAGAGTTGTTCCGACCTTCTGAAGGGGGCGGAATGCTCGATGTAAAATCTTAGAGCTCTGACGGGGCAGAGCAAAGATAACTCTCTATCCTTTTCAGAGGAAGGAAGTGCAGAGAGCGTAATGACCTGTGCTCTGAATGGAGTGGAGAGCACCTTGGGTGTACCCAAGCCTTGGTTTCAGGACGACCTTGGAGTCGGGCCCAAATTCCAGGCAGGCAGGGCTAATGGAAACCGCCTGCAGATCTCCTATTCGCTTACCGATGCTAGTGCTACAAGCAGAGCAGTCTTTAGCGACAGTGACCTAAGTTTAGTAGACTGTAGTGGCTCAAAAGGGTAGCCTTTCAGGGCCCTCAGCACAGTAGGCAAATCCCATGTAGGGATAGTGAGGGGGCACGGTGGATTCTGCCTCCTGGTCCCTCTCAAGAAGCGGACAACCGAGTTGTTCCTGCCCACTGATTGGCCCGCTATAGGGGCATGTGAGGCCGCTATAGCTGCTACATACAGTTTGAGCATGGATGGGGAGCGTCCCTTATCCAGCAGCTATTGTAGGAATGACAAAACCACTGATAGGTCAGAGGTAGATGGATCTTCGCCGCGGTTTAAGCACCAAGCGGAGAAAATAGACCACTTAAGGGCGTAGAGGCAAGGTGCAGGGCCCACAGTTTGGGTTGAGGGTGCCATATTGTCCCGTTCGCTTGAGAGAGGTGATCCCGTCTGTGGATGGAATGGGCCAGGGGGCTGCTACCAGCAGCTGCGTTAGCTCTGATAACCAAAGTCGGTCCTTCCAGAGGGGGGCCACCAAGAGAACCCTATGTCTCTGTTCTCTGATTCACCTGATTACCTGTGGGATCAGGGCGATCGGAGGAAATGCGTAAAGGAGGAGGTTGGGCCAATCGTGGGCCAACGCGTCCCTGACCTTCGAATAATAAATTAGGCAATGAGAGTTGTCTTCTGAGGCGAAGAGGTCTACCTTGGCCTTGCCGAAGATCTCCCAGATTGTTTGAACCTTCTGCGGATGGAGCATCCACTCCTCTGAGGGGAAATTGCTCCATGATAACATGTCCGCTCCCTGGTTCAATTTTCCCGGTATATGCACTGCCTTTAGCGAGCGCAGGATGAGTTGAGCCCATTCCAGCAGGCACTCTACCAGAATGAAGAGGTGTTTCGAGGAGAGGCCTCCTTGATGATTTATGTAAGACACCACAGACATATTGTCCGAGCGGATTAGCACATGGTGCTCCCACATTTTGAAGGAGGCCGCGAGTTTCCGCATGGCCAGAGCACGTTCCGGCGTGACTACAGCTCTCATTTGAGCTGAGTCGAAAACTGCCCCCAGGAATGGTATTCGTTGGCTGGGGAGCAGCATGCTCTTGGCAAAGTTGACCCTGAGTCCCAGGCGCTCTAAGTGGCTGAGGAGGGTCCTGTGTGCCATCGATTCTGCCTCTGACTGGGCCAGCACGAGCCAGTCATCGAGGTAATTGAGAATGCGGATTCCTATCTGTCTCAGAGGGGAAAGAGCCGCGTCCATGCACTTCGTAAAAGTGCGGGGAGCCAGAGAGCCTGAAGGGAAGGACCATGTACTGATAAGCCACTTCCTCGAAGGCCAATCTCAAGAATCGTCTGTGACGGGGGGCTATCTGGATGTGAAAGTATGCATCTTTCAGGTCCAGAGAAAAGAACCAGTCCCCTGAGCGGATTTGCGAGAGGATCTGTTTTAGCGTAGTCATCCTGAACGACCTTTTCATGAGGGCACGATTCAGGTGTTTGAGATCGAGGATGGGCCGGAGGCCACCATCTTTTTTGGGGACGAGGAAGTAACGGCTGTAGAAGCCTGACTCGCTCGTGAGCGTCCTTGCTTTCTACTGAGGTGGGGACCACGCCGCTGAAGCGCGGGGGTCTTCGAGCGAATTGGAGTGAATATCCTCGTTTTATTATCCCCATAACCCACTTTGGCACTCCGGGGATGGCCTTGCCAGGCCTCGGCCCGCATGGCTAGGGGTTGGATTAGCTTGAGTTACTGGCTGCCCGAAGGCAGGGCACTTGTGGGAAATGGAAGAGGAAATTTGCTCTCTTTTTGAAAGTGTATGTGTTTTATTTTTCCCGCTGTAACATTGGTTGCTTGGGTGCTTGAACGGGCCCAGAGTTCGCAACAAACACATTTCCCTCTGCACCCAGGGTTGAATGGGGTGATAGGAGGCTTAAGAGAGGTCGCTTAGGGGGTGGTCCGGCTGCAGTGAGACCTGGCCCCATCCTCTTCTTGTCTCGCAGATCAGGAAGACGCCGGAGGCGCCGGGTCCAACGCTACCTTGGGTCGGGGTCCTTGGCGCTTAGGAAAGGAGTAGCGTCTGGCCAAGCTGGAACGCCCTCGTGTCTGCTGAGTCTTGGCAGGCTGAACGGCGGGGGCGGCAGGTGCTGGCTTCGCGGGCTGCTGAGTCGGCGTAGGCTTAGGGCGACTAGGAGCAGCAGTGACATTGGAACGCTTTGGCAGGAAGTGTTGCATAGCCTGGGACGACTTCTGTGCCTCCGTGAAGCGCTCGGCAAACCCTTCAACCGCCGGTCCGAAGAGGCCATTGGGAGAGATCGGGGCGTCAAGGAAGGGAACCTTATCTGCGTCCTTGATTTCCGTTAGTGTTAGCCATAAATGGCGCTCGAGCACCACAAGGCTGGCCATCGATCTCCCAATCACCTGAGCGGTGGTCTTGGTGGCGAGCAGAGCCAGGTCAGTCGTGCTCCTCAGGTCCCTGAGAGTCGCGGGGTCCAGGCCAGACTCCTCCGTGGAGGTGAGGATCTTGGCCTGAAAGACCTGGAGGACCGCCATAGAATGGAGCGCCGAAGCCGCCTGTCCAGCCGAAGAGTAGGCGAGTGCAGAAGTTGTCCTACACGGCTTGGACGGATGGGCGGCCTTTGCCTTCCTTCCGATAGCCATGGGCGGGCAGAGATGCGCGGCCACCGGCTCGTCCAGGGGAGGCAGCTTCTCGTATCCCTTCTCTTCAGTGCCGTCAATAGAGGTGAGGGCGGATGAAGTGGAAGTACAGAGGCGGGTGGAATAGGGAGCGCCACGATCTAGTGAGCTCGTCATGGACCTCTGGGAAGTATGGAGAGGAACGCTGACAAGGGGCCTGATGGCGCCCCGGCAGGAAGCACTCGTCCAGGCGTCTGCGAGAGGGCTCCTCCGGTGGAGACCACTCCAAACCCAGCTCTTCGACCGCCTTCGAGAGGATACGGATAAGTTCGGCATCCATCCCGGCTTTGGCGGCGCTGGGCTCGGATGATGGCAAGGGGGCGGGATCGGTAACCGAGCCCGACAGCTCCTCTGCGTCCGAGGCTGCCAATGACATGCTGTCATCAGGCAGCTCGTCGTCACTTCCCCCAAACGAGACCAGATCGCTCGTGCTGGCAGAGGGACGCTGGTCAGGCTGGGAAAAGAGCCTCTGCTGCCAAGCCATTGGTTCGTTTTTTAATACGCAATACGAGTGAAGTATCGACAGGGAACTTTTGATTACGTCATGATATCACCACATTTAATTTAAAATTAAAATTTAATTCACGTACAGCACATATGTTGAGGAACATAATCAAAAAATACTTTTTCTCCTACCTTATTTTTTTTTCGTGAGATATTGAATGTCAAATAAGACAGATATGAAACATTTTTCTTGAGCAAATTTTTTCTTACATTTTTATCAGCTATTGCTCAGCAGGAGAATGTCCAAATAAAACTTTTCCCCCCTGAAAGTACAGAAAGTTTTCTGTCAAACGATACCAACCTTTTTACTCGCCTTGCTACAGTCTTGGAGTTATGAGTCATTATTTTTGTGTATGTCACTCAGAAAAAAACAACACCTTCAGTGAGGCAAAATGCCTTTAGGGCTTAAAGGGTTAATTATTTTATCTAGAGTTTCAAATGTGACTGGGTTTGATTTAACGTTGTGACCTCACAGCGGCGAGTATATGCAGTGGTAATAGGTATTTTGGTTGAATACCTATTGTACTTGTTGTTAAACTTGATGTTTTACAAGTGTGTCTAAAAGAATTCATATCTTTGTGCCATTAAACTGGTGATAACTTTTATTTGTTTCTGTTCACCCTAGACCTGATACCGCTGAAAGAGGAGAGTCAAGACCTGAATGAAATGGAAGAGAAAAATCAGTATGAGAAATATCATGATCTCATGGCTGGAGAAAAATATTTTAGTTACTCACAGACTTATAAAACAGAAGCTACAAACCTTAAAGTCCAGGTGAGAGTGCATACTGAACAAAGCCCTTTCACCTGCCAACAGTGTGGAAGGATTTTCGCTCAAAAAGAAAGCCTTAAAAACCACTTGAAAATCCACACTGAAGAGAATTTGTTCATGTGTTCTCAGTGTGGAAAGAGTTTTACACAGAAAAAAACCCTTAATGTCCACATGAGAATTCACACTGGAGAGAAGCCTTACTCCTGCAAACTGTGTGAGATGAGCTTTAGACGAAAAGAAGGTTTTAGGTCTCACATGACGGTTCACACTGGAGAGAGCCCTTTCACCTGCCAGCAGTGTGGAAAGGGTTTTAATCGTAAACAAAGCCTTAAAGTCCACTTAAAAATCCATGCTGGAGAGAAGCCGTTCATATGCCCCCAGTGTGGAAAGAGTTTTACACAGAAATCAACCCTTAATGTCCACATGAAAATTCACACTGGAGAGAAACCTCACACCTGCAAACTGTGTGGGAAGAGTTTCTCAGTAAAAGGAAGTCTTAAAATTCACATGAGAATTCACACTGGAGAGAAGCCGTTCATCTGCTCTCAGTGTGGAAAGAGCTTCAAACAGAAAAAAGAACTTGATGGCCACATGAGAGTTCACACTGGAGAGAAACCTTTTGATTGTGCTCAGTGTGGAAAGAGTTTCGGATATAAATCACACCTTAATAAACACATGAGGATTCACTCCGGGGAGGACTGTTTTATATGTCAGCAGTGTGGAAAGAGTTTCTCACACAGAGGAAACTTTGACAATCACATGAGATTCCACACAGGAGAGAAGCCTTTCACCTGCCAAGAGTGTGGAAAGCGCTTCACAGTTAAAGGAAACCTTAAGACACACATGAGATTTCACACTGGAGAGAAACCTTTCACCTGCCCTCAGTGTGGAAAGGGTTTCACAATTAAAGGAAACCTTAAGACTCACATCAGAGTTCACACTGGAGAGAGGCCTTACAAGTGTCCTCAGTGTGAAAAGAGTTTCAAAAATAACCCATGCCTGAAACGGCATTTGCAAACTCACTCTGGAAATAAACTGCCATTGTCCTCAGTGTGACGAGAGGTTTAGGAGCAATTTCAGCAATCATCTGTGCATTCACTCTGGAGAAAGACAATTTGATTGTGTTCAGTCTAATAATAACATCACACTTTAACAAACATATTAAAGGGTTAATTCACCCAAAAATGAAAATTAGCCAATAAATGACTCGCCCTCAATGCATCCTAGGTGTATATGACTTTCTTCTTTCAGACGAATCCAGTCGGTGTTCTATAAAAAAAATGTCTTTGATCTTTCAAGCTGTTTAATGGCACTCAGCGGGTGTTGCATGCATCAGTCCAAAAGAAGTTAAATAAAAAGCACCCATCCATAAAAACAAGTGTCTCACACGGCTCCGGGGGGTGAACAAAGGCCTCCTGTAGCGAATCGATGCGTTTTTGTACACCCAAAAATGAAAATTAGCCCATAAATGACTCACCCTCAATGCATCCTAGGTGTATATGACTTTCTTCTTTCGGACGAATCCAGTCGGTGTTCTATAAAAAAAATGTCTTTGATCTTTCAAGCTGTTTAATGGCACGCAGCGGGTGTTGCATGCATCAGTCCAAAAGAAGTTAAATAAAAAGCGCCCATCCATAAAAACAAGTGTCTCACACGGCTCCGGGGGGTGAACAAAGTCCTCCTGTAGCGAATCGATGTGTTTTTGTAAGAAAAATAACCATATTTAAAATGTAATAATCACTTTAATCTAGCTTGCGCCAACAGTTGTAAACGGAAGCAGCTCCGGGCGGATGATGTATGAGGTCGGCGTTGCGCATAAAATAAAATTTCAAATAAAAAACTTATTTTTGCAGAGCACCGGCCAAACACAGCTGAATGTGCCATCAAAATTACCAGCAATAAGAGAGCTTCCACTTTTCTTTTACAGGTGAATAGAAGAGTAATCACACAAATACTGGTAACCACTTGGCTCCAAAGCAAAAATACGAAGGGGTGGATGCACACCAAAATATTATAAACCTTTTTTATACTATTCAGAGGTGATTGGGATTCCCAAGTGAGACCACATATATAACGTTGAATGTGACTAACTTGAAGGGAACTTGCAGTTATGGTAATAGGCGTGACATTTCCGGAAAGACCCTCTAAATGGTTTACCAATCACAACGGCCTGGGCCAGCTAACCAATCAGAGCCCTTTTTGTGTCAGAAGGAGGGGTTTCATCAATACAGGGACTAAACAGGGCATTTGAGACAGACTGGGAAGAAAGGTGCGACAATAATGTTAATTTATGTGGAAAATAATGAGTTTTTGGAGCAATCAAGCATGAAAACAAATTCTATTATACCACAAAAACCAAATCAAGACTATTATTATACAAAAGTGAGGCTAAATCTTTTGTTTATTGAAGCTTTATTTGACTTGGGTAAAAAAATAAATAAAATAACAAACAGACATTTCAATGCAAGCACTTAAAAATTTTACTATCACATGACAAAATTAAAAATATAGAATAAAAATATGTTACATAAATATGTAAAATTAAATACATGACATGTCTTTGTATAAAGACATTGGCAAAAAAAAGTTATTTTTCCTAAATTTAAAAAGCTTTAGCAGTTTCAAATTTTCAAAGGATTTTTCCTTTAACACTTACATTAACACCCATATATCTTATGCAAATAGTAATATGTATTATTACTAACCTTGTCCTAATGTTTGTGTATGGGAAAAGCCTCAGAAGAAAAAGAACATGCTGAACACCTTGAAAAAGACATTTAAAATATAATAATAATAATAATAAATGCTTATTGATATGTGTTTGTACTTGGTTGTATTAAATAGTAATTATTTAACCAATATTTGACTGGGTTTTTTAATAACTGATATCAATGATCAATTATGTTTATATGTCTGATAACTGGTATGCAGAACCAATATTTATGTTTTACTTCTTACCACAATAAAAACGTAAATGTTGCATAAATAAAAACAGTATGTTGCATTTTTCTAACAACTAATATTGACATGAATTTCCTGTGGTCCTGCAGCATTACAACAAAAACAAAGCACAATATCTGAACTGAACTGATTGAGGTGAAGTGGAGAAAAAATATAGAAATAGAAGTTATAGAAAAGTAATGAACACATTCAAATGTCTGTCACAATGAAGAATTCAATAGATTCTTCAGCGTTCCTGATATTCAAAATGGTAAGCAAGCGCTGCTTTGTATATCAGCGTTTATCTCGTATATCTTTGTTTCGGTTTCTTCTTTCCAGATGCTGCCGACGCGAAGCGACAACACCGTCGGCTTTTATCGCCACTAATTCTATGATGTCGGCTTGGTGTGGGCCTTTACTGATTCATCATGCAGCTTAAACAGGGTTCCCGCGGGTCCTGATGAACAGAATCCTATCTCACTGGTAGGTCTTTCAGGGTGGCCTGGGGTGGGGAGGTATCCAAAGCTCGCATCGAGTTCAAGACATTGATCCTTGCAAATAGAACAGCCACAGGCTCAGCACCCGCCTACTTCCACTCACTACTACGAATCTACATTCCCTCCAGAAGTCTGAGATTCGCTAGTGAGCGACGCCTCGTGGTACCATCACAGAGAGGCTCAAAATCACTTTCCAGAACATTATCGTTCACCATTCCTGGCTGGTGTAATGATCTTCCCACCCCTATCCAGAATGCTGAATCCCTTACAATTTTCAAGCGACAGCTGAAAACTCACCTCTTTCGTCACTATCTGACTTCATCCTAAAAAAAAAAAAAAATTATAATCTTTTTCTCTTTTCTTTAATCTTTGCCTGTCTAGCTTGTACTTATTTGAACAATGCTTGAAACTTAGTATTACGAGCACTCCCTGTGTCTATTTGCCTCCTTAAGATGAATCGCTTGATGTGTTCCCCAATTGTAAGTCACTTTGGATAAAAGCGTCTGCTAAATGAATAAATGTAAATGTTTTACACAGCTAAATAGGCTAAATGGAGCTTGCTGACACTGCCTCGAACACTTAGGTTCACACCAGCTCTCACATTAAGAATAAGATGGAAAGATAAAAAATTAATAGTTTCCATGTATCTGGTCTTTGCATCTGTTTGTTTGATGTTTGAATCAGGTCTCCTCTGTTGGAATATAATTGGCTACATGGTGCTGTCACAAAAAAATAAGGTCCTAGAAATGCAACCTCCGGTATTGCAGGAACATACTATTAGGGTTGTTTTTGTTCAGACCACTGCGAAAATCGACCCATGTTATTACCCACATAGCAAAATTCCTGAGGCCCAGATCAGGCCCACACCTGACACTTTCATCTGGCCCACATACCGCGTGGAATGATGGCAATTGGGTGGTCCGCTCCTGTTCGCCAGATTTGGGCCACAAGCAAGCGTACAGAAGGCCCAATGTCAGCCATGAATAAGCCAAATAAAGCAGAACTGGCCCAAATCTGGGCCACATTGATATTAATTCTGGCCCAGATCCAACACCTTACTCCGGCCCACATACTGTGAAAAATTATGGCACTTGGGCGGTCCGCTCCTGTTTGCCAAATTTGGGCCACAAGCAAGCCATAGGAAGGCCGCATGTAAGCTATGACAATAAATAAATAAAAGAAAGTAGAACTGGCCCAAATCTGGGTCACTTTTATTTTAATTCTGGCCCAGATCCAACACCTCGCCCACATATTGCGTGGAATAATGGCATTTGGCCAGTCCGGTTCTGTTTGCCAGATTTGGGCCTCAAGTAAGCCTTAGCATTGCTGCATGTAAGCCAACCAAATAAACCAAAACTGGCCCTAATGTGGGCCACAGTTGATTTTTACTCTAACCCTGGTCTTCCCCACATTCCTCATGTGGCCCACATGCTGCATGGAATGGTGGCATTTGGCAGTGGTCCACAAGCAGGCCACTACACAGCCACATTTTAGCTAATAATGAACTAAATAAACCATAAATATACAGTATCTGAAGTGTTACAACCAGAAGTGGTCCTCATCTGTTTTATAATATATGGGGCATATTTGCCATGTCAAATGTGGGACAAGTTGGCTTACACACTGATTAGCCAATGCTGACTGTGCCATATATTTGCCAAAAGTGGCCCAAATTGTTATTAATTATTTGGGCAATATTTGTCTTTTTATATGCGGGCCACATTTGCAGCATCATATAAGGGCCACCTTAGGCTCACAGCCACATTAGCCAGTGCTCACTGTGCCACATCTTGAGGCCAAAGATCAAATCTGTCTGGATGATCAGGATACGGCTGGACTTCGCCAGTGAATGTAATCACTCTGTTGCTCTTAGACAGACGGAGGCGTTGATTCACTGTGTTCAGATCCAGAGAGAGCTGATGGGAATCTGATGGAGATAAAACATCAGAATCAGGAATTATGAATCTGTATGATCTTTTCATGTAGCTGAACTCTTCATGTTCAATGTATCATCAGTGTCTCAGTACAGATGAGCAGATATCCTGTGCAAATCATCATTTACATCATCAATTATAAAACTCTTCTTTCACCTTCTACAGGAAGAACATGAACACACTCAGTGAGTTTTTCTGCTGGTTTTCTTACTGACTTACATTGTAGGAAGTGGTTCCTGGTTCTGGGAACAATGTTGGTGAATGTGACTGTGGAAATCAACAGACATGAACAGTGTGATTCTCATGATCCTGCATCCATTTCTAAGACATTTCTAATATGTTCTACATATTTTACATAATATGAGATGATGATGGACTTGTTTCTGAGAGCAGATGAGTCTCCAGGACTTTACCTTTGTCTGAGATCTTCTTGAGCTGCTCTTTGCAGAAATCCTCCAGTTTGTCTCTCAGCTGATGGACAGATTTTCTCAGGCCATCAAAAGAGACGAGAGAACTGAAAGACATATTGGGTGTGTCCGTAGATTCAGGAGGTGCTGAGAGGGACTGGAAACTCTACAGAAAAAATGAAATTCATTCAAAACTCATCAGCTCCACACTTCACCCAACAGCCTGCACTATGATTAGAGTTGTGTGGCTCTCAATGACTTATTTTTAGTAACTCATCTCAATCCAGCACTTTCATAGCATCAGCTACATTCTTGCGGCCAGCTTTAGATACGGCTTTGGATGTGACTAGCTCAGGGAGTCCTGTACATTGTTCGGTTCCGGTTACAGAGCCTCCGCAGCAGGGCGACTGGGTGACTGTGAGGCGGCATAGTCGCGGGACAAAACAACGCTCTTCCGTTCTGATCAAAACATC
>NW_015660886.1:44476-50367 GCF_001515625.1 Sinocyclocheilus rhinocerous
AATTGGATGAGTTTTTGGGGCAGACCTGACCTGTTGAAAAGAGATGGTCTTCATCCCTTCTGGGGTGTTGCCGCTCTTCTCTCTAGAAATATGGCACATAATCTTGACTAACTGGGGCCCAGGTCAGGAAGCAGACAGACTGGCTAAACCAACCGTCTGCTAGCCGCCTCACGTCACAGAAATCAGTTAATTCTCAGCACATAGAGACTCTTTCACCTAGATATCACACTATAGAGACTGTGTCTGTTCCCCGAACTAGAAAATACAAAAAACCTCCAAACCAATTTAAGAGTTTTTGGAAACTAAGATGGCGCCTGTGAGTGTGGCATGCCGTCTATCGCTCCTTACTACGTCCTGTATTTGGTTGGCTTTATGTGCTCTCATATTTGCTGCAGCCTGGAATTGAACTGCTGGTTCGTCTGGTCAGAGGAGAACTGGCCCCCGACTGAGCCTGGTTTCTCCCAAGGTTTTTTCTCCATTCTGTCACTGATGGAGGTTTGGTTCCTCTGGCTTGCTTAGTTGGGGACACTTAATTTCCAGCGATATCGTTGACTTGATTGCACAGATGCTATTTAAACTGAACTGAACTGGACGATTTGGTTGGCTTTATGTGCTCTCATACCCTCCAACTATGCTGAGTCTTTTGTTTATGATCGTCAGACACTCCTGGACATTCGCAATTGCTGCGTAGATGTCTACATAACACACGATGTACTTGTTTCATTCTTATTCCAATCTGACTTTGCTGCAGCCTGGAATTGAACTGCTGGTTCGTCTGGCCAGAGGAGAACTGGCCCCCGACTGAGCCTGGTTTCTCCCAAGGTTTTTTCTCCATTCTGTCACTGATGGAGGTTTGGTTCCTCTGGCTTGCTTAGTTGGGGACACTTAATTTCCAGCGATATCGTTGACTTGATTGCACAGATGCTATTTAAACTGAACTGAACTGGACGAAGACATCACTAAATTCAATGATGAACTCCCTTTAACTGAACATTGAGTGTTTACTTTTGTCCTTTTGCATTGCTACTCACTATTTCCCTGTTTAATACTGTAAAGCTGCTTTGACACAATCTGTATTGTAAAAAGCGCTATATAAATATAAGTGACTGACTTAATACGATATAAAAGTTTACACTTTAACACTATGAATGTTAGAGTCTAAGAATCCTTAGATCAGTGTTTACTGTGAAACACACTGTTTGTGAATATTTGCTCAAAAGTAAATGTTTATAATGTGCTTAAAAATTATTTTGTTTTTCAGATATAACATGCCATTGTTGTACTGTATGATAGTATCGTATTGGCCCGAATATAAGACGACCCTGATTATAAGACGACCCCCTTGTTTATGATGAGAGAATTTGCGTGAGAGCTGAATTCAGTCGGTGAGCGCTTGCAGTGAACATAAAACTGAATGCCTCTTATTTGCCATTGCATTCATAAGCTCAACAGACTCGTGTGTGATTGGTTATGATGCGCAACACTCTAAAACGCATTAAAAAATCATGGTGCAACATTGAGATCTAATTTTCAAAGCAGATCTAAATTTAATGCTACGGAAATTTTCATTTCATTTTCATTTCATTCGCGACAGCCGTAATGGATGTAGTTTAACTGTACAGCTGCATATACTGTGTTGCAAATAACACAAAATGTCTTGTGAACAAATGTATGCATAAGCGTTGTTTTCTCCAAAATACAATCTTGTACATACTTGCTGCTCACATACTATTGTAGAGCAGTTTGTGCTGAATACAGTGTAATCAGACTTTAGCCATTAAAGGCACAATATGTACGTTTTCGCCACTAGAGGTCACATTAATTTCTCTGTATTTACAAATCCTTCGGAACTTTTGGGATAGCATAAGTATACAACTGCATGAAATATATCACACTGTGTGCACTGTACGAAAATCTTACATATTGTGCCTTTAATATGTTTATAAGAAACTGAAAAAGCACAAATGTCAAAAGGGCATGTCAAAACTTCTCTTCTCTTCTCTCTCGGACCCCAGAGGGTTAACATAATTAGTTTTACATTTTTTTATAAAACGGAGAGTTCCGGTGCTTTATTCTGATTGGCTGAGCCACGTTTGAAGCTGTTGTAAATTACTCTACAAACATACACCTTTGTTTACGTTTGTGTGTTGCTCGGCAACCACTTTGTTGCAACCACAACTGGAAAGCGAGCAAAGAACATTTACATTGTCAAAGAACATTATGACTGACTTATGTCTAGTGCGAGTTTAAGGACTTAAAAAACTCCCCTTATAATCAGTAAAGCTGTCTGTACACGGTTTTATGAATGAATCTCTTACATCATACGTACATCTGCACTTTGTTGTCTATGATGAGAGAATTTGCGTGAGAGCTGAATTCAGTCGGTGAGCGCTTGCAGTGAACATAAAACTGAATGCCTCTTATTTGCCATTGCATTCATAAGCTCAACAGACTCGTGTGTGATTGGTTATGATGCGCAACACTCTAAAACGCATAAAAAAATCATGGTGCAACATTGAGATCTAATTTTCAAAGCAGATCTAAATTTAATGCTACGGAAATGTTCAATTCATTTTAATTTCATTTGCGACAGCCGTAATGGATGTAGTTTAACTGTACAGCTGCATTTTTGTCCATGTGTTGCCATAGTTTCTACAAGTGGAAACTGAGGATAGTGTGGATATTACGTCATTGATAGGCAACAATGACCAGGGACGAGTCATTATTTAAAATGTTAATTTCTCTGTATTTACAAATCCTTCGGAACTTTTGGGATAGCATAAGTATACAACTGCATGAAATATATCACACTGTGTGCACTGTACGAAAATCTTACATTATAAAAGTACTAAGCCCTGTGATGCCGTGGTTTCACTGGCACTGTAAACCACGGCTTCTTGGGGCTTATTGCTTTAGTATGCTGCATCTGTGTAGACCACCATCAGACTGCAGAACACAGCTCCAATCTTCCAATTATCTAAAAATAATAAATGGTTTCTTTAGTGGTACACAACCTCTGAATCCAGCCTCTTGCAGCCGATTACGTACAGTTAAAGATCAAATTGCAAGTTCGTAAAAATGGTATAGTTTTGCAGGTCTTTAGAAGCTGTTTTGAGGTGGTCCCACAAAACACAATTTTCCTAGTTAGGTCATCATTTTTGGCCACTACGTTATGTTAATAAGCTTAGTTATAACTCTGTAGAGATGTCTGTAGGTATACCTTTTGGGCATTCCTCATAGATTGACCCTTTTTCCTCTCTATGTTTTTCCTTTCCTCAGGCAATGCCCCAGTTTTGGCTGTGCGAGTTGGTCATTGACACACCTCATCTGAGTGCTGCCCTGTTGGGTTAAGTTGTGGCTGTTTGAATGCAGAAAGGATAAGTGATCCAGAGACCCTGCAGCTGTGTGCTTAGAAGAGTCAGGGGGTTGGCCTTGCCACTGGTTCCCACATGGGTGACCCTATTTCTGCAGGCCCCCACTCTGCAGGCCCTATTATAACTCCTAGCATTGGTAGTACGCTTAACCACCTTTCCTCTTCCATCTCTTTCTTTGTTAACTCTGTTGTGTAGTACAAAGAGACCAAACAAAAAGTAAAAAAGTTGATGACCCAGGTAGCTTAAGTCATTAATTAACAATCATCGCGTGCACGACGCGTACATCCTATATTATCCGCCGGAACAGCTTGCATGTATGACAGTCAGCAGAAGTGAGAAAAAAAAGTATTTATAACAACGCTGGCGTGGTTGTCTGCTGCTACTCTCCGGTCTGCTCTCTGGTGATCCCTGTTTTAATATTTTGTCTCAGCTTGTTTTACCGCCCTGGACTGGACGATTTGGATTGAAACCATCTGATCTCTGTGAGTTTTGACATCTTTGATTGGATGTTTAGCCTACCCCACTATCTTCTTTCCTGCTCGTCACTGAACGTTCGTGAGCCTTCGATCCCTCAATTACCCCCTGTTTTGCTGTATATCGACCCGTGGGTAAGTCTCCACTTTCTCGCTGGTCTGTTACCTGCTTTTATTTTTCGGGTTTTAAAGGTCTGGGGCATTTCTTTCCAGTTTGCTCCTTTCCTACCCAATTAGTTTTCTGGGTGTTTTTTTGTGGTGTTCAGGCTAACGTGTTCTCTAAAATGGTCGTGTGGGAGACGAGGTTGAAAGAATGATGCGCTGTTTTTGGCTGAATGTTTTTGCCCTGCTTGCCGGTTTTTACAGATTTTTTGTAGTGCATGGCATGTCAGTCTCACCTGTACCTTTGTCCGTCATAATACGTTTTCTACAATGGCTCCATGCTACTCATCTGAGGAGCTTCTTCATTTGAACCTGCCATCACCTTTACAAGCTGGAATTTACAAAACTTGTGTTGAGTTGTGGATTGCTCTTCATCCACGCTATACTTATCGAAGCTTATGTCCAACTGTCAATTTCTCTCACACCTCTGCTGACAACCTCATACCCTCTTTTTGGTGTTCCTCTTGTGTTTCTCGTGCTAGTTCTGGTGCTGGAACTGGAGTTAACTTCTGTAACCTAAGACCTCTGGAATATTCTTCAACCCGTTCACCGTCTACTCACACGTCAGAACTGGCTCAGTTCTCGGACTGCCCGGTCAAATTTGCAGTAATAAATGCTAGATCCCTGTCTAACAAATCTTTTATTTTGCATTACTTTTTAACTTTTCTTATTTGTAACAGAGACTTGGCTCAGCCCTGGTGACTATTCAGCTCTTAAAGAACTTGCTCCTCCAGACTGCCTGTTTTTTTAATTCTCCAAGAACCGTTGCCGTGGAGGTGGATTAGCGACAATTTTCAAGAACTCTATTAAGTGCATTCTTCTGCCTGATGAAAACTTTCTAAGCTTTGAGGTGCAGATCTTAAAGTTTGATCTCCCTACCCCCTTGCTCTGTGCCCTGGCATACAGACCACCTAATTTTAATAAGGATTTCATTCAAGAATTTTCTAACCTTCTGGCCTCCCTGATGCCACATTATGACAGTATTCTGGTCCTGGGTGACTTTAATATTCATGTCTGCTGCCAGTCTAAAACTTTGGTCAAAGAGTTTTTATGTCTCATGGACTCTCTTAATTTTGAACAGTTTGTTTCTGGTTCCACACACCAGAAGGGTCACACCCTGGACTTGGTGTTCTCACTTGGTTTTTCAGTGACTAACCTTGAAAGTTTTGACACTGTTATCTCTGATCATTATCCAGTGGTTTTTGACTCTTTGTTAGCTGGTACTCACTCCAGGTAAGGTTAGGGTTAGGGCTAGGGTTTTGAGAACGCAGCGGACGTGGAGGACTATAATGCAATAAGAGCTTAGGTCGCAATTTAGATATATTTTTTGAGATGGAAAAATGAAGTTTTACAAATGCTAGAAACGTGGCTTTCGAAGGAAAAATTGCTATCAAATAGCACACCTAGGTTCCTAATTGATGACGAGGAATTGACAGAGCAGCCATCAAGTGTTAGACAGTGTTCTAGGTTATTACATGCGGAGGTTTTAGGTCCTATAATTAACACCTCTGTTTTTTCAGAATTTAGCAGCAAGAAATTACTCGTCATGCAGTTTTTTATATCGACTATGCATTCAGTTAATTTTTCAAATTGGTATGTTTCGCCGGGCCGCGAAGAAATATATAGCTGAGTATCATCAGCATAACAGTGAAAGCTAACACAGTGTTTCCTGATGATATCTCCCAAGGGTCTCATAAAGTCATTACTACTGTGCTGTTGGGAAATGTCAACGCCTGTTGGTGCTTTATTTTTCATTAATTTAGCCACTGTATTGAATAAATACCTGGGGTTATGTTTGTTTTCTTCTAAAAGAGACGAAAAGTAATCAGATCTAGCAGTTTTTAATGCTTTTCTGTAGGATAGGGTACTTTCCCGCCAAGCA
>NW_015660886.1:50637-68118 GCF_001515625.1 Sinocyclocheilus rhinocerous
GCACTGAACCCCCAACTGCTCCCTGGGCGCCGCAGCAAAAAAAAAAAAGGCTGCCCACTGCTCCGGGTGTGTGTTCACGGTGTGTGTGTGTTCACTGCTGTGTGTGTGCACTTTGGATGGGTTAAACGCAGAGCACTAATTCCGAGTATGGGTCACCATACTTGGCCACATGTCATGTCACTTTCACTTTCACTAAGGTCTTCTGGGAGGTTTCTAGGGTGTTTCTAGGTGGTTGTTGAGGTGTTCTGGGTGTCTGGGTGTTTAATATGAAGCACCATTACTTCAAACGAGTTATACTTGAAGCCCGCCCTCTGAGAAATACTGAAAGTATTGTTATAAATTGTAGCAATACCTCCCCCTTTACCTTTTGGACGCGGTTTGGATCATGTTTATAACAGTAATCTTGGGGGGTAGACTCGTTTAAAATAATGTAATCATCAGGTTTTAGCCAGGTTTCTGTCAAACAGAGCACATCTAGTTTATGATCAGTGATCATATCATTTACAAAAAGTGCTTTCGCAGAAAGGGACCTGATATTCAGTAAGCCAAGCTTTATCATTTGTTTATCCGTATTACTTCTGTTTTTTATTTGTTGAACACAAATTAAATTGTTACTCATTAAAGGGGTCATATGATGTTGCTAAAAAGAACATTATTTTGTGTATTTGGTGTAATGAAATGTGTTTATGCGGTTTAAGGTTCAAAAAACATTATTTTCCACTGCGGAGGCTCTGTTACCGGAACCGAACAATGTACAGGACTCCCTGAGCTAGTCGCATCCAAAGCCGTATCTAGAGCCCTCACATTCTTACTGTCCTCAATTAAAGTTTGGATGCGTGTCTCTAATTCTGAAATCTTCTCTGTCAGCCTAGCTATTTCCCTGCATTTATCACATGTGAGTCCCTCGTCGCCGACAGAGAGAGATAAACTATACATGTGGCATGCGTTGCAGGTGACAATGCAAGTTGAAGCCATTACTCACCGTGATTGTAGAATAATTCCGACTCACCAAAGTTGTTGATGGACTCATGAAAAAACGGAACATGAGAGAAAAGAAAGAGCGAGACAGAGAGAAAAAGAAGTGGTAGGAAACCCGAATGGAGATGCGATTGACAAGCTAATAGGCTAACGTGCAGCGCTCGCAGTTCAGATTAAAAGATTAAAGGCGGATGATCTCAAACTAGTTTGGTGATCAAATAAAAAATATGGTGAGAACAAAATTATATTTTAGCGATTTAAACGAGAATGATAGTAAGAGAATTTTCAACAGATAAACAAAGCTACACGGGGCTAAAAACGTACTCTGTAGCACGGCAAACAGGAACAGGAAGCGATCTCCCTAATTGTTATAACAAGTTTGAATAAAGCTTTGTTTCATGTGTTGTCTTGTATTTATTTTTTGAAATGTTACTTTTATTTATTCTTTTACTCATTCATGTTTCCTGTTATTGTCAGTAAATAAAATATAATTGTTTCATTAACTTATGCATTAGTTCATTACTTGACTGAAAATTGAGATGTATTCACCTTGGCTGCATTTGTCTAGTGTGTAGTCATGCATAGCTATTGCATATGGTATTAATTTAATTATTGGTCAGTATTTATCATTATTATTGTTCATAAGTGTTGGAGTAGCCTAACAATGCATTCTGAGGTAATCTTAATTTCTAAGTAGTAATACTTACATTTTTCCAGTATAAAATCAACAGTCTTCGAGATCTTTGAGCAGCTGATCGACGTCTCCTTTGTGCAGATATTACAAACATTGCAAACATGGAGGAAAACGTACTAGATAGGGTTTAGGTTACTGATGCTATGAGGTGTTAGTGCACCTGTCCTTCTTATGTTCTTGTTATTTTGTCTGCAGAACTTATAATTACATACAAACTCAGGGAAAGATGGTAGTATCTTTAATAATGAACAATCATAATGACAAAAAAACAGAAAACATAACTATAAAGAGTTTGCGTACATCATAGTATGAGATTATATACTCAGAAAAAAAGGATTCAATATCTTTGAATAATGATAATATTCCTATAATCATAATGCATCAAAAATTGCATTTGTTGTTGTTGCTATTTATAAGCCTGAGGGATGAAACGATAGACAAATTCATAAATTTTCCTTCATTTGTGACAACGCTTCCACACCATTGATAGAAATTTCTGCCAATCTATGTTTTCATGTTATACGGTAGGGGGTGCTATTGTGGATCTTCTAAAAGAGTACAGAATCTACATATTAAAACACAGGCGAAGAAGAAACAGAAAATAGCAAAAGAAGTATTGATATGAAATAAAGTGATCATCAAACATATATGACATGGAGACCTCTACATAGTCTAAATATAGTCTTAACATTTGAAACTATAGCAAAGAAGATGGTCAAATGAAGAATAAAAAGGAAACAGATGTAAAAAAAAAATATATATAATAATACAAATACAAAATAATACATAAATTTGAATCAGATGAAGCTCACTTTCAGCTGTGGTGTGAAAGTAGCACTGATTTCTAAAAGATACACACAAACAGGATTTGACATTTACATGGCTTTTCATATGTATATGTATGTGTAAGTGTGATGGTTTTATTACAGTGAATCGTCTTTCTCCAGAGTGAAATCTTTCCTTTTTCTAAACGTCATCACACTGTGGAAATCAGCGTTTCTTTCCAGAGCGAGTTTGCAAATGCGGTTTCAGTTCTGTGTGATATGTGAAACTGAGGACACTTGTAAGGCTTCTCTCCAGTGTGAAGTCTCATGTGAATCCTAAGGTTTCCTTATATGAATGTGAATTATGAATACTTGTGACTCTCAGTTTGCTCTTTTCGTGAAACTCTTTTCACAGTGAGGGCATGTGTGAGGCTTCTCTATGATGTGGATTTTTACATTATTCTTCAGGTCATTCCTGTCTGAGAAACTCATTAGGCACCTGTGACATCTAAATCATTTCTCTCCTGAGTGAAACCTCATGTGACGATTAAAGCATTCTTTATATCTGAAACTTTTTCCACACTGATCACAAACAAAAGGATTCTCTCCATTGTGAATTGCCATGTGAGACATTAAATGTTATTTTCGTGTGAAGCTCTTCTCACAGTTTGCAGGTGAAAGACTTCTCTCCAGTGTGAGTTCTCATGTGGGCATTAAGTGTTTTATTCTGTGTAAATCTATTTCCACACCGAGGACAAATGAATGGCTTCTCTCCAGCATGGATTGTTAAGTGGACTTTAAGGCTCTCTTTTCGACTGAAACCTTTTCCACACCGTTGACAGGTGAAAGGCTTCTCTCCAGTATGAATTCTCATGTGGACTTTAAGGCTCTCTTTTCGAGTGAAACTCTTTCCACACTGTTGGCAGGTGAAAGGGCTCTCTCCAGTGTGAAATCTCAGGTGATTTTTAAGATTTGCTTTTAGTGCAAAGCTCCTCCCACACTGTTGGCAGGAGTAAGGCTTCTCTCCAGTGTGAACTCTCAAGTGGCTATTAAGGGTATGTCTCAATGTAAATCTCATTCCACACTGAGAACATATGAACAGCTTTTCTCCAGTGTGGATTTTCAAGTGAACTTTAAAGCTCTCTTTTCGAGTGAAACTCTTTCCACAGTGTTGGCAGGTGAAAGGTCTCTCTCCAGTGTGAACTCTCATGTGACTTGTAAGACTTCCTTTAATTGAGAAGCTCCTCCCACACAGTTTGCAGGTGTGAGGTTTCTCTCCAGTATGAACTCTTAAGTGGGCATTAAGTTTATGTTTCTCTGTAAATCTCTTTCCACATTGAAAGCAAATGAATGGCTTCTCTCCAGCATGGATTTTTAAGTGGACTTTAAGGTTTTCTTTTCGACTGAAATGTTTTCCACAGTGTTGACAGGTGAAAGGCTTCTCTCCAGTATGAATTCTCATGTGGAATTTAAGGTTAGTCTTTTGATTGAAACTTTTCCCACACTGTTTACAGGTGAAAGGCTTCTCTCCAGTATGAATTCTCATGTGGGCTTTAAGGCTTGTCTTTCGACTGAAACTTTTTCCACACTGTTGGCAGGTGAAAGGGCTCTCTCCAGTGTGAACTTTCTTCTGCACTTTAAGGTTCCTAGTTTCTGTTTCATGAGTCTGTGAGTAACTCAAAGATTTTTCCCCAGTCATGAAATCATGGCATTTCTCATACTGATTTTTCTCTTCAATTTCATTCAGTTCTTGACTCTCCTCTTTCAGTGGCATCAGGTCTAAGGTGAAAAGAAACAAAAAGTTAACAACAGATTAATGGCACAAAGCAACAGCCGTGAAAAAAGATGTAAAACATCAAATCCAACAACATGTATGCTAGTTCCTATATCCACTAAACAACTACAAAAGGTAGTTCCCTCAAAACTAAAACCCAAGGTTATGAAACAGCTATTAGATACAAAACAATGCCGGACAATGAATGAAATAAACTAAGGGACATTTTTTAAGATTTTTGGCATTTTCACATTTTTATTGAGAGAGTTTAAAATTGACAGGAAGCTAAGTGGGACAGAAATAAGGGAATGGGATCGGAAAAGTCCACGAGCCAAAACTCGAACTTGGGATGCCCAAAGTGCAACAGCACTGTATATCAGTGCATTGCCCATGAGGCTATCAGCGCCGACAGACAGCTGTGCTTGTTTAGTTAACATCCATGACAACAGATTAGTGGCAGGAAACTAGAACAAAGGAAGACAAACAAACTAAACCTTTAAAAGAATGAAACTAACACTGATAGAACATGTTACACCCCCCTCCAGGAAGGCACATCCAACTGAGGAGGGAGGGCAGGGGCTCTAGAGGTGGATGAGGGCTCGGCCAAGGGCTGGAGACTAGTGACGATGGTGGGAGGAACCAAGTTGGTGATGGTGGGAGGAGCCAGAAGCAAGAGGAGCCAGGTGGTGACTCAGAGAGCAGCCAGAAAGTCCACGGGGGAGATGAAAGAGGAAGGAGCCATGGTGGAGACTTGGCTGATGACACCCGGTGGATGACTGACAGAGATGGAGCCATCGGCAGATGGGACTAGGGTGCAGACAGAGCTGATGGAGCTGAACAACACTAGTTGCTTTGGCAAACAAGGCAGAGCCACCGCAACAAGCATCTGAGGTGGAGACAGAGTGCCAGAGGACTGAGGCAGAGCTGTTGTGACGGAGGACCAAGAGAGAGCCAGAGGGAGGGTGGAGATACGAAGCTTAGCTGAAGGTTCATAACGCCATGACACTGGCAGGGTGATGTCTGACCAAGATGGAGCCAGAGGAGCAGAGGGTCTCTGGTAGAGCAGAGGTAGAGAGGAGCCTAGACAGAGCCGACAAGTCGAGATGGAATGATGGGCACAAAAGCTGGAGGCAGAGTCATGGAATCATCTTGACTGGGTGAATCTAGAGACCGGAAGAGTCCAGACTTATCAACACAGCATTGTATTACAGGAAAAGACCAGGGGGTGAAGGGAACCAGTGGCAGCAGGTCTGACGGAGATGCTGAATCTTGCAGTGGAGGTGGGAGACCGGGGCTGAGAGGGAGTAGTGATGACACAAACTTGGTACAAGGTCAGGAAACTGGCTTAATGCTGGACAGAACCTGTGGTGTTGATGAAGATGACCCAGGAGATAAAGCACTGGACAGGACCATTGGGGACAGGGGATTCAACAGAAGGTCCATATCCAATTCCTCAAAATAACCAGCAAAGGTAAGTAACAGCTCACCCTCAGTGGTGGAAGTGTGTGTGGGTGGGGTCTTCCTCTATTCCCTCAAACTCCACAAGAACTCCCATGGTGGCACAGGATGTTGCCGACTCACACACCTGGTCAGACTCACTGTGGGGCTTGGGCTTTGGGCCAGAGGTGGCTGCAGGCTCTGTTGCGAGCATTGGCTTTGGCTCATTGTCCATGGTGAGCATAAGCTCCCTATCTGCTCTGGGGTCTGGCGTCACATCCATATAGCGGGGGGTACACTAGTTGGGCTCTGGACTTGGCTGCATGACAAGTGCGAGTTGGGGCTTCTTCTGCTTCACCCAAGATTTTAAAAAAAGCTCCATCTACCCACAATGCAAAGTTGCTGTGTTCCTTCAGTGTCCAGCAGGTATTCCCCTCTGACATCAGGAAGGATTTCGCCATCTAGCCCACACCAGAAACCCTCCATGAGGGTGATGTCATCACACCTTGCTCGGTGGCATATGTTAACAAATTCCTCTATATTCCTTTGTTATCCATGATATTTCTCAATATTGCAGTCATCTTGAAAAATAACAAGCACAACTCTTCTAGTCCCAGCAAAACTTCTCACTGGGGCAATATTAGGTCCGGTATTCTGTAACATTTTAGCTCCAATGATGGTGAAGAAGATTTAAAAGATCAAATTGTAATGTATTTACTAAACAAAGTTAAAAAAAAAAAAAAAAAAAAAAAAGCACAAGGATACAAAACAGCATGGTAGACACAAACAATACCAGACAATGAATGAATCAATCTAAGGAACTTAAACAATGACAAACCAAATACAGACAGTTGTGCTCATTAAATGAATATCCATGACAATTGTTTAGTGTCAGGGAATTAGAAAAAAAGGAAACAGGTAACTGAAGATAAACAAATGAATAGTCCATGAATATGAATTAAACACTGACAGAACGTGACAGAAGTCGACAAATGTTCAGAAAAGTTTGAAGTGGGTTTATACTAGGGGTGCACCGTACGGTTCTCCACACATGGTTCGGCATGCACTAGGACCGGTTCAACTTAAATCTGACAGTGAATCTGTAATATGGTTTGTTAGAGTTCGGCTAATGCATGTTTCTGTTGATGGATACAAATTCTGGCTTCCCAATACATTACAACAGAAAAAAAATGAGAGAAAAAAAAGCAATACGTGGACAAACCAGTCACTCTTTAATCAATGCGAGTGCTTTGTTTAAACAAGCATCCTCATCGATACCCCTGTTGTGTCTCACATAGTTCTGACATGTTTTACAGACTGTATTAACATTGTGGTGACCATTCACAGGAAAATGTGACAAACAAAAACAGCACCCCCAACCTAAAATATCATAAATGAATAAATGAACCCCAAAGGGCTACATTCAATGATGTTCTATTAAAATGACAAGATCTAGGCTGTCAAAGGCAGCGCTCAAATCGAACAGCATTAAGGCAGCACTGGTTCAGGAACACTTGATAATAACAGGAGCAGGACTGGTCTCTCCTGCTTTAGCCCTAACATTTGTGTAAATCTCTACAAGCTGTAGTAAACACACACGGGCCATTCCTGCTGTTCAGTGCTTTTCTGATGTTTAACATCTCCCTATCATGATTACACAAAAGTTATTTTAAAAACTGTTTGATTTTCTACATTTTATGACGACTGAAAGGCACAGAAAATCAGGAATGACCCACATTGTGGGAGCTGCAGGAGTGAAACACACAGATTGCAGGAACAGGCAATGGTCAGAAATTCAGCGCGAGCGGGATCCAGAAAACAGTGCAGGACTATAACCCACAGACTGACCCAGGAGAACTGCTTACTTACAGACAGACCTCAAACCTGCCATTCAGGCAGAAGACAGACTGTAACAGACTAGAAGACGTTTTGAATATTGTCAGCTTCCATGTGCATCACAGGAAAATGTGACAAACAAAAACAGTATTAATTACATTTCCTTCTCAAAAGGAGGAAATGTTTTTCAGTCTCATTTCCTTTTAAAAGGTTGGATTTGGGGGCGTAAAGGTGTTTTATATGGAAGAATATTCAGGGCAGTTTTCAAAAGGAATTGTAAATTGTATTTTCAATTGTGTTTTCTATATGTGGACGCATAAATTGTGACATAATCCAAATGCAATTGCAACTCTTGCATTACCGTTTGCATATTCGCTTCCGCGAATGCACAGTGACTGCCACATTTCAAATGAAAAAGCAAAGTCCATTTGCAACTGTATTTCCCATGTCTTACGAGTTATGAGCCTGTCATATTTAAATAGCAATATTAATTACCACATTTGCTTTTTCACTCTCTCGGAGTCCTGCATGTAACCTGCCAAAACTCAAATGGAATCGCAATTCCTTTTGCATTTGAATTTCCGATGTCTACAGAGAAAGCTGTCAATCAATGTGAGGGGCGGGACTATACTAGGGGGCGTGTTTGTATTGGGAGGTGACGTCACTCACAGAAGATCGTGCCGAATCTTTGATCAATGGAGGTAATCGGTAAAGGCTCCGCTAAAGGCAGCTGCCAATCAGTTCGTGCCTGTGTGAACTAACAGACAACCTTCTTGGCTTCATTTCTTTAATTCTGTCTTTTTTACCTCAAATGCAGCTCCCACCCGCTCCCGCTATATATTCACTCTTTGTTCACCCGCTGGCCGCTTAGAATAATTTTCTTCCCGACCCGACCGTTCCTGCTAAATTTAGATCTCGTTTCCAGAATCTCACATTTAAATTTGCACTACTGAAAGAAAGAGAGATAGGCTGACAAATAAAATTGTAGTCTGCACAAAATTGTATGTCATTTTATTCGTCTTGTCAAGAGTCTTGAATTTATTGACTTTGACTTGAATTTATATGAATTATCTTAAGACATGAAATTCGTTTAATATTTTATGCAACACCGTAGGAAAAAAAGTGGCAGAGAAAATAAAAATGTTGTACAAAAATTGTATCTCTTATTTTTATTCGTCTTGTCAGGATACAATTCGTTTAACATTGACAACACAATAGGAAAAAAGTGTCGCAGAGAAAAATAAATAAATACGACATCTTTCATTTAAAATTGCAAAATATAAACAAAACCGAGTTTAACGTCCTTCAAGGACAGCGCATCCACACTTTGCTCCATCCTTATTCTGCTCGGTCACTCATCGACAACCTGCCTGTTCTGTCTGAGGGCCGTATATTTACCACCAGTACAGCCTGCTCTGAGCATCGTTATGCACATGCTGCGCACAGACCCCGCAAATAACACGCGTGATGCTGAAAGCATGCGTGCAGTGCGTGCATAACAGTCTGAGTGCAGTCTGTATCGGTGGTCAATAAGAATAAAGCGCAGATATGCTGTTCTGAATGGACATGGGGAACGGGATATTGTTAGACCGCCCGCTCCCGTTCAAATTACACCAGAGTTACCGACCGCTACCGCGTTTTATTCTGGAATTTAATCCCGCGGGACTTGACCAGATTTTTTTCTCCGCGGGATTAAATTCCAGAATAAAACGCGGTAGCGGAATGCAGACCTCTAGCTCATAACTCGTAAGACATGGGAAATACAGTTGCAAATGGACTTTGCTTTTTCATTTGAAATGTGGCAGTCACTGTGCGTTCGCGAAAGCGAAAATGCAAACGGTAATGCAAGATTTACAATTACATTTGAATTGTCATAATTTATGCGTCCACATATAGAAAACACAATTGAAAATACAATTTGCAATTCCTTTTGAAAACTGCCCTGAATATTCTTCCATAGTCTTAATCAGTGCATCTGGAAAGAAAGTGATGTTTACAAGACCCTGAATTAATAAAGTGATTTTTGAGGATGAAAAAAAAAAATCAATTATAGACAACAAATCTCACTCACATTCAATTAGCTTTTTGCAAGTGTACTTTTAAATACAGTTGCAAAACTATGTGATATAAATGAATGATTTCATTGTTTTTAATTCTGAAGTATATACTGGGTTTAATGTTACCAAAAATACTTGTTTTGTTTTGGCTATTTACAGTTTATCATCATTTAATAAGTGACAAAATAACGAGACAAATAACAGAGATTAAGAGATTAATGACACAGAACGATTGAAGAAACTAACCTGTTTGTTCCTCAGGATCTTCTTGTTTGAAAGCTTCTTCAATCCTCACGTCTTCACTCTCCTCTTTAATAAACACCATCTTTATAACTGTGTGTCTCGTGGATCAGAAAGAAAAATAAACCCAAACTATATCTCTGGGTGCGTCTCAATCAGCTCACTAGTAAGGGAGTCAGCTCCCTAGTTCAGTAGTCAGCGCACTAGTTCAGTAGTCAGCTCACTAGTAAGGGAGTCAGCGCACTAGTTCAGTAGTCAGCGCACTAGTAAGGGAGTCAGCGCACTAGTTCAGTAGTCAGCGCACTAGATCAGTAGTCAGCTCACTAGTAAGGGAGTCAGCGCACTAGTTCAGTAGTCAGCGCACTAGTTCAGTAGTCAGCTCACTAGTAAGGGAGTCAGCGCACTAGTAAGGGAGATAGAGTCAGAGTGGGAGTTAATGACCTGATTACACAATAACACTCAAAACTAGCACTGCAAATTAATAAAAGAACGCAAATTATTTAGAATCTTAACAACTTGAAATCAAGGCTTTTTTTGTTTAAAGCTGTATTTGTGTATCATGACTCGCCAGCGAGCAAACAGCGTGTTTAAATGAGACGCACGTTTTCTGTTACTCATGTTTACTCACAAAAACTGTTAATTATTGTTGTTAGAAACATTACATTCATTAAGCAGTTAAACATTTCACAGTTCTCTATATAATTGTCAGAGCGAATTATTTTAGTTTAAACACTTTAAACGATTAAAAACAAACCTTTCTTCAGCAGAATCTCAGATGCAGGAGTGTGGCGCAGACTTATGACGTCACGTCGCCTCACCAAAATAAAAGTCCCGCTCACACACTAAAAATAATAATACAAATTCACATTCAGAAAAAACACACACATTCAAACGGTCAGATAATGGATTGATTTAAAGGATAAATCACAGATTTCCAAAGCTATCAATACCACTGATATTTTTGTCAAAAGCTTCTGGCTTATATGTAAATTCAATTCAATTCAAGTTTATTTGTACGGCGCTTTTCACGATACAAATCGTTGCAAAGCAACTTTACAGCAGATTAAGTTTCTACAATATTTAGTATTAAATATAAGCAAGTGTGAAGTGATCGCAATTATAACAACTACTGAGCATTTGTTAAACTCTAAATCATGAAAAAAGTAAAGTATATTCATCTTTATATTACAAAGGATTTGAAAGAACTGTTGAATATTTCAAAGTCATTAAGAATCTGTTGTTAATAATTTAGTTTGTGGTAGCAGTGAGATCTACTCTTTAATTTATTGACTAAAACTGAACCTTTGTCATTATGTATATAACCATCTTATTCAATCTCAATTTCTGCACAGAATATAAGGGCAATAAATAAAATTACATTATATTATATATAATTGAATAATTACATAATATATATATATATGTGTGTGTGTGTGTGTGTGTGTGTGTATATATATATATATAATTGCATTATTGCATATTCCCTTATAATATAATTGCATAATATTAAATGGCTGTCACTAAAGAATTACACTGATGGGTTTAAAACGATTGATTTTGTCAGAATCAAAAAACTTACATAAAAATTGTTAGAATAATTTCCTCCAAATGGTAATGAAATGTAACTCTACAGTTATATCCATCACATAAGTACAGAAATACTTGTTATGATATTAGTAAAGGTTTGAGAAGAAAACAGCTTCAGTATGCCGTTATACACCTGTAGAAACTCTGAGGAGAAGATCAGGAGACTCTGTGAATCTCCAGCAGATTCTTGATGAAGATCAAACTGTGGAGCTACAGTCATGAATCTCAGCCTGGGCTAGTTTGAAAACTATAACAGGCCTTCAGAATGTGCAGAATAGCAGCCAGGTTACTCTGGAAGGGTTTAATTCAGATGCTGATTTTGCTGATGCACTTAATTGTTTATATAATCGTTTCGATATCTTTGATTTTAGTAATGAAATTCAGGAACTGAGTGATAAACTTAAGAATAATCAGCACTTTGATATTAATCAAAATGATGAGGCTTTCCTTTCAATACGGGTAAACAAGAGTGGTGGGCCTGGTAATATCTGTGGACGTTTGCTTAAAATGTGTAAAATAATTGAGTCCTGTTTTTACTTATATTTTTAATAAGTCTTTACCTAAGGTGTGGAAAGATGCTGTTAAAATTATGATTGTGTGATTGTGATGGAGTGATTGACAATCGTGAGTTAAAAATTCGCATTAGTGAACATACACTGAACAAAATTATAAACGCAACACTTTTGTTTTTGCCCCCATTTTTCAAAGATCAGGAGACTCTGTGAATCTCCAGCAGATTCTTGATGAAGATCAAAGATCAGGAGACTCTGTGAATCTTCAGCAGATTCTTGATGAAGATCAAACTGTGGAGCTACAGTCATGAATCTCAGCCTGGGCTAGTTTGAAAACTATAACAGGCCTTCAGAATGTGCAGAATAGCAGCCAGGTTACTCTGGAAGGGTTTAATTCAGATGCTGATTTTGCTGATGCACTTAATTGTTTATATAATCGTTTCGATATCTTTGATTTTAGTAATGAAATTCAGGAACTGAGTGATAAACTTAAGAATAATCAGCACTTTGATATAGATCAAAATGATGAGGCTTTCCTTTCAATACGGGTAAACAAGAGTGGTGGGCCTGGTAATATCTGTGGACGTTTGCTTAAAATGTGTAAAATAATTGAGTCCTGTTTTTACTTATATTTTTAATAAGTCTTTACCTAAGGTGTGGAAAGATGCTGTTAAAATTATGATTGTGTGATTGTGATGGAGTGATTGACAATCGTGAGTTAAAAATTCGCATTAGTGAACATACACTGAACAAAATTATAAACGCAACACTTTTGTTTTTGCCCCCATTTTTCAGCACACCTGTGCAATAATCATTCTGTCTAATCAGCATCTTGATATGCCTCACCTGTGAGGTGGATGGATTATCTTGGCAAAGGAGAAGTGCTCACTAACACAGATTTAGACAGATTTGTGAACAATATTTGAGAGAAATAGGCCTTTTGTGTACATAGAAAAAGTCTTAGATCTTTGAGTTCAGCTCATGAAAAATGGGGGCAAAAACAAAAGTGTTGCGTTTTTAATTTTGTTCAGTGTATATTGTGATTAATAATATAGTAATTATTATTAAGAAAAGAATTGGAGGAAAATATGCAACGTTGCTTGGTGATTTTGCTTTGGAATCTTTAACTCGATTTTTCTCTAAATCAGATCTGCTGACTCTATCGCCTTCAAACGGCTGTAGCTCAGTCAATTTTTGTCCGATTCCAGCAAGCCATATATCATTTTGAAGGTATTTTAATGGGTAATGAAAATAAAAATAACTCATTTTTGAACAATTTGCGCATTCTGACTCATTTTGTCAGCACGGGTCACATTTGTTTGAAAATGTTGATTTAAAAAAGAAAACCGATTAGTTGAGTATGTTAATTAGAGGTGGGATAAAATTGATGCATCACGATTAAAAAATATTTAAAGATTTTTTTAAAGTCTGTAAACTACTTAATAAAAAAAAGAAAAATGTCAAGAATCGTTTTGTAATCAGATCATGACTCCGGATTGGATCGTGAGGTGCCTAAAGATTCCCACCCCTAATGTGAACGTGAACACAGGAATTGACTTTAAATCTACTTAAAGTATCAAAATTAATACATAAATAGGAACGTTGTAGTATACTTCAGTGGTTCTCAACTCCAGTCCTCAGGACCCACTGCTCTGCACATTTTGTATGTGTCTCTTATCTGACACACTCGGTTCAGTTCATGGATCTCTCTCCAAATGAGCTGATGATCTGAATCAGGTGCGTTAAATAAGGGAGGCATACAAAATGTGCAGAGCAGTGGGTCTCAAGGACTGGAATTAAGAACCACTGGTATTCTTAGTGCAAAAATAATATATAAATAGTAAACTACAAGTATACTTCAAAGTGTACTTTCATATAGTAGATAATGTGCTATTTAACTACTATTTAATAAACTATCAGTATACATGTGAGTTCACTTGTAGTATTGTTGCTGTACAAACAAAAACGCAGTTGTAAAAAGGGCTGTCACAACTCCTTGATACTATTCGAATACTCGATTTAAAAAAATCCTCGATTATTTTGCCCGTGTCAAGTAACCGGCAAAATACCGGAAATGGCGCATTCCACGGACGAGAATCCTTGAAACGCATTATTAGACCGTTTTCCAAGGCTGCATGATGCATTAAACAAATTTAAAAATCATAATAAAGCATGCTGTTGTGAATTCACAAACACTACAATTCAATTAAATAAATATATGCAATGCAGGTTTAATATAGTATATGTGCTTTAATTATTTACATGCATGTAGGTGACATACGTGCAAATCAGAGCGGCTTCGTTCACAGTAAATGCTGCTCCACACGAACATTTACATGCGCGGAGCGTCTTTACATCTCGCAATTCTGACTTTTTTTCCTTAGAATTTCCTGATACAAACTGGCAATTCTGACTTTTCTGACAATTCTGAGTTTATTTTAACTAGCTATTATTGCCTCAATGCTAAGTATTTTAAAGGCTATTGTTTACTTAGGTCTTTTTCTATTACCACAAAAATTAGGGGCTAAACAGACAGTGATGTAGAATCTGTGGGCGGGGCTAAACAGACAGTGATTTAGAATCGGTGGGTGGGGCTAAACAAACAGTGATGTAGAATCGGTGGGTGGGGCTAAACAGGCAGTGATGTAGAATATGTGGGCGGGGCTAAACAGACAGTGATGTAGAATCGGTGGGTGGGGCTAAACAGGCAGTGATGTAGAATATGTGGGCGGGGCTAAACAGACAGTGATGTAGAATATGTGGGCGGGGCTAAACAGACAGTGATGTAGAATCGGTGGGTTAGGGTTAGGGTTAACTACGGCACAAAGGTGAGCAGTTGATGTTCGACTCTCCTCTAAAGGCGGAGGATTTTGTTACTTAACTGTCACTGAAGACACATTCTGCAGCGCTACAAAGCAGCGGGAAGGCGTCGGTTACCGTCTCCATCCTCTCAGCTCAACGAGGGAAAATTAACGATGAGGTCTGTGGTGATCCTAACTGCCCTGAAGAGGACAATAACAAGGTGGCCATGGACACTGGTTAATTTCTTTTTGGAATCTTGCCCCTGCCCGGTACGTTCATCCGCTGATTGGTAAATAATAATGATTTATTTTTCTTTCTTTTTATTTATTATTATTATTATTCTTCGGGCTGATGGAGAGCAGGTTCAATCACTACGCTTTTGGCTCAGTGGGCCTTTTGGGGACATGTCTTGCGTTGAAGTGGACTGGTCACGCATCAACATTTGTTTCTGTTGTTTATGCAGACCTACACTCTCTGTAATGTGCGGTCTGCTTTGGTTTTTATGCACAGTTGTTTGTCATTCCTTGTTCTTGTTTTTTTTTCTTTCTTTTTTATGTCCTTCAACAGACATCAATACTTTTATTTATTCTGCTTTTCTTTTAAAAGGACTATGCATCTTGGTGGATTGGTATCTAGGATACATACTAATGTTTACATGTCACTGGCAGTATGGCATTGCTTTTGTTTCTCTTCACTTAGACAGAATCTTGGCATTGCGAGCACACAATGCATGTTCTGAATATCTTATCACTGAATGTGAATGGCCTAAATTCTCCTATTAAGCGTACCCGGATATTAGAATATTTGCACCGTAAATCGATTTCCTGTGCCCTGATACAAGAGTCCCATTTAAAACAATGCGATGTGGCACGTTTTCAAAACAACGGTAACACTTTAGAATACTGTTTCTTACATACTGCATAACTAATAAGAATTTATTGAAGAACTAACAGCTAACTATTCATTAACACTTAACTCAGTACTGTTAACTACTAAGGAAGATGTGTTAACTAATCAGTATGTAATACAATTTTATGATTGTCTTAAGTAACAGTTAGCTAATCAATAACTAATGTATTCTGTCATACCTCCTGAAGAACTACTATTAATTATCTACTAGTTAAGGTTCAAGAAAAATAACTATGAAATAACTACTACTGAACCGTTATATGCAAATAGTCACTATAATAATCAGGTTGTGGCCCACAAATCAAGTACTTGTCTTGAGTAAAAGTACAGAGACACCAATAAAATATTACTCCAGTAAAATTATAAGTAGGCCTATTCATTTTCAAAATTACTTGAGTAAAAGGACAAGTACAAATTACTACTACAGTAGCAACTTTGTTACAGTCCACTACTACTATTATTAGCCCATAATGGAAATGAAATATGCGTTTTGTTTGCTGCACACCCAAAAGGACTCATTACTATAATTGTACATAAGTTTTGCCTGTATGGTAAATAATTGCTTTGTGCGCATTTTCTGTAGGAAATCTGCTTCGGAAAGGAACCCCAACTCCATTGTCTTGCCATAACTATCCAACTTACTACAGATACACTCTGTAAAATGGTGGTTTATTTATTTATTTACCAAAACACTGGGATGAAGCTATTGGGTCATATTTGTTTTTTGTTTTTTTAGTCTTGGGTAGTTTTTGTGTTGTGTTAACGCATAAATATTTTTCACAAATATTTCCAATACATTACTTGAGCAGATTGATTGTCCTTTAGTGATGGGTGGTGATTTTAATGCTGTTATAAATCCTGCACTGGATAAATATCACCCTGATACTACAGCTAACCTTCCTCTAAGTTATTGAATAAATTTATCACTAATGTAATCGATCTTTGGAGAATCCAGAATACTACATCTAAGGACTTCACTTTTTTTTCTAAAAAGGGTGGAACGTCTGATGGGAGGACCTTTCAAATTTTGTAAAAACACACCCTTATGGCACAACTTTAATTTTTATGTTGAAATCGGCCATTTGTCCAGCCCTCTTGGTCTACATTGGGCATAAACACATGCGGTGACTTATATGATAACCAGGGACTGCTCACTTCAAGAACTAAGTTTTGTTTACCAGCATCATCATATTTTGTCTTTTTTCAGTTACGCTCTGCTCTCAAGGCCTATGGAGTTCCCTGGGCATCCCCTATTTCCTCTCATTCTATATGGGATTGGATCGCACCACCCTCTGGTCGGCCATCTGTTTCTTTAATATATAGTAAACTTAATGATCACACTGCAAAGTCTCTTTCTATTAAATCTATCTGGAATCGTGAATTAACAGATTTTGATTTATCGGTCGACTGGGAGAGGGTGTGGTCTAATCTAATCTTAACTTCTAAAAACTTGGCTCATCGTCTTATCCATTTCAAAGTCATCCATAGAGGGAATTCTGTTTGTGCTTTTTACTACAAATTGAAATTGAAATTGTTGATGGTGTGTCTGTTGCTCCCCCCTCCCTGTTGTTTGTTTGAGTGGATGTTGTTTTGTTGATTTGGAGAAAATAAAAAGTTGATCACAAAAAAAAATTTAAAAAAATGCAGCAGCTAGAGTTCTTACTAGAACCAGGAAGTATGACCATATTAGCCCGGTTCTGTCAACACTGCACTGGCTACCTATTAAACATCGTATAGATTTTAAGATCTTGCTAATTACTTATAAAGCCCTGAATGGTTTAGCACCTCAGTATTTGAACGAGCTCTTGTTACATTATAGTCCTCCACGTCCACTGCGTTCTCAAAACTCTAGCAATTTGATAATACCTAGAACATCAAAATCAACTGCGGG
>NW_015660886.1:68811-79352 GCF_001515625.1 Sinocyclocheilus rhinocerous
AGATCAGATGGTCACTGCAGTCACCCGGATCCAGTACGTATTCAGACCAGATGGTGGATCAGCACCTAGAGAGGACCTCTACAGCCCTGAAAAACAGCGGAGACCAGGACAACTAGATGAGCCCCAGATACAGATCCAAAGTGAAGACCTCGTCACCTAGACGGCCACCGGGACAAGACCACAGGAACCAGATGAGTCCTCTGCACAATCTGACTCTGCTGCAGCCTAGATTTAAACTGCTGATTTTGTCTGGCCAGAGGAGAATGACACTATTTCGACACACTATTTCCCTGTCTAAATATTGTAAAGCTGATGTAAAGCCACCCAGCTTTATATCAAGCTGATGAAAAAAGCTGCTTTGACACAATTTGCATTGTTAAAAGCGCTATATAAATAATAGTGACTTGACTTGACTTGACTCGCTTTTTCGCATCTCGCTCAGTGTGGAAAGGCCTGTAGACTGAAACAGTTTCCAAAACGAAATTCAGGTCCTAAGTTTAACTGATAATATTGGTTAAATAAATGACAATATTCAATGATGTGATGGTATGTTCTCTGCGTGGAGTAACATCTGGCGCAGTTGCGGCTTGTAATTATTATTAAAACAAATAGAAAGCAAACCAGTAGCTTTAATAGTCATTTATTTTAGTTAACATATAATTTGAACAGATTTTTTATTCTTATTGTGAAATAATGTAACATTAGGTCTCAAAAGTCATGGAAATTTATTGTTAAAAATGTGTATAAACCCTGTGCTTGAGGTGTGTGTGAATACAATGTAAAATCATCTTTTGTCTTTATTGTCTGTTGATGTGTCAGTCTCACTTCTTTAATTGGTGTGATTGTTCCTGAGTTGAGTGTGAATGCAGCGGCTGATCTCTATGATAATGAGGCTGTAGATCTGCTGATGAGCTGCTGAAACTCAGAGTCTGGGAGCTTCCTATAAGTGCTGACATCCTTTGAGTGCTTTGTTTGCTTTGTCTTCACCTGTAAATGTTTTTTTATGGTCCAACGCCTTCCACAGACAATATAAATACATAGAAATTAATGTAGACCACTTAACTTAGTGATTGCTAACGGGATGTTAAGAGACTTTCAACCAGCAAAACAAAAAATTTTTTTGAACCAAATCTACCCAAATCCTACCCTGCCTTTAATGAACAATTCTATCACAGAATAATACGTTTTAATTAAGGATTTCAGACCACTGTAAACTGAACCATTGTAAAAGTCTAAATATTTCAGGAATAAAGTAAAAAATTATGAGGATAAAGTCAAAATATTTTGAGAATAAATAAAAAATTATGAGAATAAAGTCAAAATTATGAGAATTAACTTGAGGCAGTTACATAGCATATATGCTAATGGCCCAGATTCGGAGCGCCGGGAGAAATTCCATAGTCTCAGGTTTCAAATTCTGTCAGTTTTATAGCAAAATACAAACAATATATGTTACAATAATGTATTTGTCACGCTCTTTAATGTGGCGTGACAGATCGCTGTTTTCGCCTCAGTTTAAGCGGCATGTGAATCAATCATCTTTCCGTTTACAATGAGACATTCGTTTCATTAAATTAGGCTATACTGTTTCTCATGCCTTCTGATGTTCCTTCATATTTAAATTGTGCTACAACTTGAAATAAAGAGGAAAAACACATTTATAATTTAAATAATAAAACTGACAGAATTTGAAAGCAGCAAAGCACAAAATTTTTGCAATTACTGGGTGGCTGCTGGCTGGCGCACTACAATTAATGAATGGCTTTAAAAACATAACATTTGAATGTTATTTAGTTACATTTTTTACCAGCATTTAAATCCACAACTTGGCACGTTTATGTGTGGATCTAAGCTCAGCCAAACGTTTCGTAGGGAACAGCATAAGATACTTGGCTATTTTTATGCTAAACAAAACCTGTATCAGTAACAAACTCTTCTGAGTTCAACGCACATTTGAAAGCTGAAAACGTTTGGTTTTAACAACAGTTGTTTAAGGTTAATGCTAATGCATGTGTCTGATACATTGTTTTAGAAACACATTTGACCTCTTCTGAAGTTGTTTAACAATACCTGAACACTTTATATCCGTCATTTTACATTTTACCATTTCTGTAACCCACTTTTGTAAGTTTTTAAAGAACACAGTCATCTCTCAACATCATTTCTATTTTGTATGTGAAACATTTCTATAATAAAAACATCCATTGCACTCTTTTATTTCTAAACTAAATATAACTTATGTAATGTTGAAAACTGTAAAACTGTTTTGATGTTGAACAATATGTGAATACTTTATACATGTAATGTCTTTTTTCGTTTTGCTCTGTTCCAACCATCCACTACTTTTTTCACGTTTTAAAGTTAAAGCACATGGTTTTTGAATCGTTTCAATATTTTCCCTCCAAAACACATTTCCAGACACTGGCCCGTGAAACCTATGGTCGTGTGCGTGGTGGATGCAGTGGGGATGGTGGTGGTGAGCGGAGGATGAACAGGGGTCCAGGTGGGTGGAAATTTTAAGGACATTTTAGGAGGTGTCATTAAACAAACTTTGACATCTGTTACTAACATGATAATCAACAAAACATAATTTCAAGTTAGCTGGAATGTTGAAATAGTAGTAGGTGTTATTTCCTGACTTTCCTAACTCTCATTTAGAAAGGGGTTATAAATATTTAGTAATATTTCATTTTTGTGCATGTCACCAGTGTTTGGGAAAATAAACAAAAGCTGCATGTGCAGATAAGAAAATAAAATTTGTTATTGCAAAACTAAAGTATTTTCTTAACTTGCATTTTTTTCTTACGCCATATGTTATTGACCCCCTTCTTTGGAAGAGAAGTGAGCAGTTTATTCTATTTTGCAATACATCCGCCCATATGACCTGCATGTTTACACCTACTTATGAGATTAAAGAAGAAACCACACACACACACACACACACAAGTGTATATATAAACACACTCATAGTCAATTTCATACTTCAGCGATGCAGAACTTGATGTTTTTTATTGCTGTAAAAAAATAATATTGTTTGTTTGATGCCAAATAAATTAAAAAAGAATGACTGATCATTATTATTATTTTTTTTAAATCTTTTCTTACAGGAAAAATATGGCTGTATATGTTTACTTTGTTGTTGACGGTCACAAACTCTAAGGAAAATCACGTACATATTTTTTTTTATTTTGAAAATATTTAATATAGAAAACATCGTATTAAAAAAAACTGAAGGCAGATAAAAAATGTGTGTGATTAAAAAAATTTTTTTGAGGCAAAATAAAACAAGCACACTGTATTGTATAGAAAACTAACCCTGGAACAAATTTGTGTCTGAGTGTAGGTTAGCTCTGTTTTTGGAACCGAAATTTGAGGTTATCCACTTACTCTGAATAAACTTACCCAAATTAGCTGTAGAACCTACTTTCTAGAATGAATGTCCTCCAGAAAGATTGGCTATGTGTGTATTTCAAAATAAAGGAACAATTATGCAATAATAAGTTTGATCATATTTGCTGATGGATGAATCCTGTCACAACAGTGGTCTTTATAAGCCTTAGCATACTTGTGCTATTACAGGCAATCAGGCCACGCATTTTTCATCTTAACATGATGCATGTAGTGAGAAAGTTCACAGTGAAATTTACGGTGATAGATTTCAGAATTGAATGTGTGGCCGATTGTTCACGATTGGAGTTAAGTGCCACTTCACACAGAAACCAGTTAAAGAATGCATATTTGGACATTACCCCCAACTCCCTCACTTGACAGCACATGGTGATTTAAAATAGAAAATTCTAGGTGGGAGAAGGTGATGTTGGACCCCAGGGCAAGGAAAGGAGGGTCAGGATCACCAAGCACTGGAGCAGCAAGAAGCGCAGACCTGCTAGCTGGCTACCTGCTAGAAATGTAATATATGACATATATGTCCCTATATTACGAGTGCTATTTTCATATATGTTGTCTTACAAGGATATATAGATTACTCAGGATATGTTATACGTTCATGTCATATATTTCAATAATTTTATTATGGGCATTTAATATATTCATTTTTATATGATAATGTATGTTAAGACCATATATGTGAACATTATATATGTAAGATTATTTAAATAAAAATTATGCAAATATTCAGTATGCTTACATAGGATTTTATATAGGTTTATACCATAGCCTACATACCCATAGTAAAATTAGTATATACATATATGAAAATAGGGTTTGAATTTAACGTTTTCGCTCACAAGCCAATTTGGCTTCTAAATTTTTAAGCTACCGGCCACTCAACTTCTACTACTATCTCACTGGATTATTTCAATTAATGGCAAAATTAATGTTTGAAAATGTAAACTGATATTTTCCACTGAAACACTACAGCAAAAGATAGAAATAACTGACTTAAAACAATTTTTTGTTTTGTTGGTGAAAATACTAGTGGCCTAAGACTTTTGCACAGTACTGTATATATCACATATATGCCACATGTATGTGTAGTTTGTATATGACATACAAAGACATATTTGTTTTGTGCATTATATATGAGACATAAGTCAAAATATGTATTACACATACATAAACATATTATATGGTATAAATGTGTATGTTTATATATGGAATTGTTCCAATTTCTTTCTTTTTTTCTACAATTTATTTTTGGTATTTTCGCCTTCATTATGATAGGACAGATCAGAGCTGACAGGAAGTGAAGTGGGAGAGAGAGATGGGGGTGGGATCAGGAAAGGTCCTCGAGTCGGGATTCGAACTCGGGACGCTGTATGTTGGCATGCTGTCCACAAGGCTATCGGCGCTAACCAAATTGTTCCAATTTCTAATAAGTTTCATATATGGCTGTGCATATATGTACACTTATGTTTTTACTCTGTATGAGCATGTATGTATATTTCATATATGTGAGCCTGCAGCACAAAAGCAGTGTTAAGTCGCTGGGGAAAGATTATTTATTCAGCTTTCAGATGATGCATAAATCTCAATTTCACAAAATTGACCCTTATGACTGGTTTTGTACTCCAGGGTCACAAATGAGGCATTTGTATATGAGGGGCAGGGATAGGAGGGTAACAAAGAAAAACGCAGGGAGAGAGAGAGCGCTCCCATCTCCAGGTCCCGGGGCAACACAAACCACAATAACACCAATTTAAAGATTTAAATGAATGTGACAATGTTTCATTAAACAAACTGTAGGATATAAATAAAGGCTTCAGGAGGGGAAAGGGCCAAAACAAATAAACAAAAGAGCAATCTAAAAAAAATCTAAAAAATTTGTTTTGGGATACAACTTACCTAACCAGAAAATCAAATGAAAACAAAAGACATCATCAATTACCTGAGTCCTTCCCTAATCAAAACACAGAAGAAAAACAGTTCAGAAATAAAAAGGTATCCCATTCCTCCCAAGAATAAAGAAAATAACGAGTCTAGGTCTTGGAAGACTGCAGTAAAGATCAGAAGTAACCTCCTTCTCTCTCCTCTGTTTGGGTTATTATACACCGCTCCAGTCACACCTTAACCAGCTGGAACACCAATCAGAAGGCACTCCCAAACTTGTCAGTGGATAGACACAAACCAAGAGAAAACACAGGGACACCAGCAGCAGAAAAATAAACATACAGCCCTATGGATGTAACTACATATATGTCAAAATATCGGTTATACATACATAACCATATATATTATATGGTGTAAAGTTACATATATTCCTGTGCATATATGTGCATTTATGTTTTTGCTTTATGTGAGCATATATTTCATATATATAGTATATGAGTTTGGCTGGAGTCTTTGCGGTGTGTTCAAGCACACCTTTTTAGCCCAGATGCAGCTGACACGGGGGCCCCATGGGCTTTTGTCGCCACTAGTTCTCTGGGCATCAGCTTGGTGTGTCAGGGCCCAAGGACAGCTGTGATCTCCTCGGTCAGGTGGGCAGATTAACAGGTCTGCAAGCACTGGTTCTGGGACGAACCAGGCCTCTGGCTGCGGCTTACAAAATATCCCTCGAGGACCATCTATGGGTAGTTGTGATTTGGACCTCGAGGGATTGGCCCAAACCATTATTCTGTCACGGTAGTAAGGAGAGAGTTGAGGCGTGGATCTGATTGCAGGCTTTTAAATAGATGAACATGATGAAGATATGAGGAACGCAGGAGAAATTGGCTTTAACAAGGAACATTTAGCAATACTTTCATTTTCTTGCACGTCACTGGAGTTTGCGGAAATAAAGGAAGCCGCATGTGCAGATAAGAAAAAAACAGATTACAAAACTTGTTTGTTTTTTAAACTTTTTTGCTGATCTCATATTTTGAAATAGAAGTGGGTGTTACTGACCCCCTTCTTTGGAAGAGAAGTTTATTTTTCAATACAGTATATCCGCTGCATGTACTGTATATATCTTCACTCATTCAGGCCATATTGATCTGAGGTTCAGCCACACTTAAACTGAGGAGAGACAGGTAAGGGCCATGCTTTTGCAACACCGATAATGGCATTCACGAGTAGACAGTAGAGTCAGCCTTGAATACCAAACAACCAGTTGGTGCACTTTCACTAGATTTAAAGATGCATTGCTAATCTGACACACAATGAACAGCAAAGGGACATGGGATTGACTGTAATCAGGTTAATACTATATAATGAATACAGCTGCAATAATCTGTTGATTGTTGTGTTTCTGTGGTCAGGATGGGTGTACTTGTGATGCTGTTGCTCTCACTACTGCCTGGGCCGTGTGATGCTGTATTGACAAGTAAGTTTAGGGTAATATATTTGCTTTGTTGAATTCGGAAGACAATTAGATAACTGCTGGTCATTTAAAGCTATAGGCCTGTACCACAAAGCAGGATTAAGTTTTGCATAAATTTTTAACTGGAATAATTGCCACAGTAACAGATATACTACATGACTAACCTGCTTCTTGGCAGCTTATATTATGGATATTAGATCACAAACCCATATGGGTAAACCAATATTTCTGACACAACAGATCCAACTCCCTCTCTCTCTAGAGATTGACAAAATAGTTTATTTTTAAAATAATATATTTCTTTTGAAAGTGGGAATATTCTATCTGTATTCGCATTTTTAGCTGAGTATTTAAATATAAGAGAATTAAAACAGTGCTTATGTAAATACATGTTATATTAATGCAATATATGATGAAATATTCTATTGATGATATTTATCAATCGATATAAAACGTTAAAAGTCATATTTTATGGTTACTTAAATGTTAATAACAAATTTACTAATGTACTGTGATAGATATGTTAATAACAAATTTACTAATGTACTGTGATAGATATGTTAATATCATATTCAGACGATTCATACTCTCAATGATGATCCTTGACGTGAAAATGCTGTTATCATCTTATGTTCTTTTGCTCAGTGGGGGAAGTAAATCGCACTTGCTCTCTGCATTTGCTGTGATCGGCTGCAAACGACACACTTCATTAGTTAGTACACTGTATGTTTATAGCAAGCGTCAAGGTAGCGCATCATTACACCAGACTGAATTTGCTAGGTTTTGTCAAACTAAAACCAATCGTGCAATCGTGAGTTTCAGTTTGCTTTGTTGAACAGTGCTCAAGCCCATTTATTGATGGGTTTTTATTTGAAACTGACATTTCTATATCATTCTGAACAGAAAATCTTGCTCTTGGTGCCAGTGCTGTCCAATCGTCTACATACAATTCCATTGGAATGGCACATGAAGCTGTAGATGGAAAGAGACCTACAAATTACAAGCACACATGCTCTCATACTGCGATTCAAAATAACCCTTGGTGGAGAGTTGACTTGATGAAAGTCTACCACATTACCAGGATTACCATCACTAGTGGTGAAGAGCAGATCAGTGGTGCTGAGATCCATATTGGCAATGGAAGGACAAACAACGGCAACAGCAATCAGCTGTGAGGACTGTTTTCACTCTCTCTAATTCCTCACACAATTGTAAAGGCATTTCTTTTTATTAGGTCTGTGTAGGTTGCATTCGTTCATTATTTGTTTTGAAATTGAAAAAGTTTTTTTTTTTGTTTGTTTAAAAAAATGGAATCAGCTGCATTTCTCATTTTCCTTTTTCTTTAATAGGTCAAAATGACCATTTACTTTTATGTAAAACTAATTTTCAGAACAAAAAAATAAGTCAGTGCAAATGGACACACTGTATGCTTTTTTATTTGTTTGTCCATAGGGCTGCGACAGTTTGGTCCATCCCATCTGGAGGCACAGTATCATTTAACTTTACGCCTATCGAGGGGCAATATGTCAACATTTTTCTGCCTGGAATGCACAGAGCTCTCAGTTTGTGTGAGGTTGAGGTTTTTGCAGGTAAAAGACAGAGAAGAAGCGTCTGTGATTTCATTTGTTTCTGTACACATTCATGTGTGAATAACGCTTATTACTGTACTTTATTAACAGAATACGATCCCACTTGTGTTCTGGGTGAGTGTTATTTCTAACTTCGAAAGCAGTCCCAAACCAATAAGTCATAGTTTTGCTCATAACGATGGGATTTATGTATTCAAGCACAACAAAAGAAAAGATGTAGTCTAAGTGTTTAAATGTTCTGCTATTTTTTCCATGGGAAACAGGCAATCTTGCTCTTGGTGCCAGAGCTGTCCAATCTTCCATAATCTTTGGATTTAATGCCCAAAACGCTGTAGATGGAAATAGAGATACAGCTGTCATACACGGGTCATGTAGTTTGACTCAACCTGGCAGACCATCCTGGTGGAGGGTTGACTTGAAGAAAGTCCACAAAATAAGAAAGGTTACCATTACTGATCACAAGCATAATAATCAAAATGCGGGGATTGAGGACATAGAGGGGTCTCTGATTCGTATCGGCAACAGCCTGGAAAACAACGGCAACAACAATCCGCTGTAAGTTAGTTAGGTTAATTCTCTCTATGCTTTTATGTTTTTTATGCATTTTTATGGGTTTGTAGTTTTCAGTCCTGTCAAGTAGAGGCATCTTGCATAAGTTCACTGGTATTGAATATAATGCTTCATATTTGGATAAAAGCATGCCTCTGTCGGAAGTATATACTCTCTTTTTCTCTGTTTATCCACAGGGCTGCAGTCATTCGGAACATTCCAATCGCAGGCACAAAAACGTTTGAGTTTGCACCTATTTATGGACGATATGTCAACATTGTAGGTAAAGACCCACATCTGTGTGTGTGTGAGGTTGAGGTATTTTGCTGGTGAGATATACATGTGAATAGAGAAGGTGCTGTGTGTGTGTGAACTACGTGTAAGTTAATAAAACACACATCCAAGAAAAGCAAATACAAATGAACTAACTAAATTAGCTAAAATGTCTACCAAAATGTCAACAAATAAAAATATTATTACAGTGAGACTCCCAAAAATCTTTTGATATTTTCACATTTTTAAAAAGATTTATTTCCCTTATTTTTCCCTTTTATTTAGATAGTAGAACTGGAGAGATGACAAAGACGTTTTAAATGACCTTAAAGACATTTCACAGTTAAATAAAATGGGACAAGATATTATGTATGTGTATGTGTATAAACAGTTGTGCTCAAAAGTTGACTTACCCTTGCAGAATCTCCAAATATAAGGAGAAATTTTAACAAAATAAGAGAGATTTAAAAATGTTTATGTTTTTTCATATTTAGTACTGTCCTGAATAAGCTCTTTTACATAATAGATGTTTACATAGAGTCCACTAAACAAAATAACAGCAGAATTTATAAAAATGACCCTGTTCGAAAGTTTACATACCATTGAATCTTAATACTGTGTGTGGTTACCTGATGATCCACGACCGTTTTTTTGTTTTGTGATGGTGGTTCATGAGTCCCTTGTTTGTCCTGAACAGTTAAACTGGCCACTGTTCCTCAGAAAAATCCTCCATGTCCCGCCAATGTTTTGGTTTTCCAGAATCTTTTGCATATTTGAACCCTTTCCAGCAGTGACTGTACGATTTTTTAATTCATCTTTTCACACTGAGGACAACTGAGAGACTCGTACACAACTATAACAAAAGCTGCAAACATTCACTGATGCAAGATATTTTTGATGAAATCTGAGAGCTCTCTGACCCTCCACAGACAGCAACACAACTGTAATGTTCCCAGGTCCAGAAACATAGCAAGGACATCGGTAAAATAATCCACGTGACATCAGGGGTTCAACTGCCCTGTTGAAAAAAACAGCATATGCTGGTTAGGTATGTTTTGACGCTGGGATGCTGGTTTAAGCCGGTCCTTTGACCTGATTCAGGTCTTCAGCTCATTAGTAGAGACTTTAAGACCTGAAATTGGTGTGTCAGAGAAAGGAGACATGCAAAATGTGCAGTGTTGGGGTGCCTCCAGGACCAGGGCTGGGAACCACTGCTCTAGACCAGTGTTTCCCAACCGGGGTGCCGTCTGTCGAGAACAGTGGTACCGTGTAAAAAATCCTTTTTTCATATTTTTAAATTGCTAAAATGTTCAGAAAAGCATCTATTATATAATATCCATTTCTGATGTCGCCAATAATTAGAGATGCAC
>NW_015660886.1:79466-83774 GCF_001515625.1 Sinocyclocheilus rhinocerous
AAAAAAAATTTTTTTAAATCTCTTAATAGTCCTACTGTGTGTTAGACCTACCTGAAAAACTAAAAAGCAATTTATTTCATTTGTAGGCCTATCGTGATTTTTTTTTTATTTGTGCTATCATTAGTAATTTCTTTATTTGTTCTTATTTTATTATTAACTGCTTGGCCTCCTTGTCATTTTTTTTTATTCAATTCAAAGTTTTAAATCAAGCTATCTCGTGCTACTGCAACAAAATTACCCAGCTGTAAAATCAAAACTTTGTTTAATTACCATTATAACTAGCTATCTCATAATGTTTACATATGTATAAAAGCCTACATTAAAATCTGTCATATAAATTGGTCTTTTCATTAGAAATTAGCCTACTGATTGCCACCATTGATGGACAATTTTTTTTTATAATATTAAAAATATCTGTATGACATTATATTCTGCAGTTCTTCCCTGTTGTACCGAATAGCTATACTTTTCAAATTATCATATCGAAGTTAGAAATTCAAATATTGTGACAAAATTAATTTTGTAGGGTGCCACAAATTTGTTAAAATTTCCAAAGGGTGCCGCGACTAAAGAAAGGTTGGGAAACACTGATTTAGACTGTCAGTAAAAATGTTCTTTGATAATTTAAATGTTCTTTGCTCTCTTTCTGTACAATGAAAGTGTTATGATTAGTAGCATAACTTACATTCACATTAATTTTCAATGTTAAATTCACATTAAATATAAAGTCAGTCGTGTTAAAAATGTTATGGCATGACATCCATATCTGTTAATTAAGTAAACAGACTGGTTTTTTTGCATAGTTAATAGATTACATTACTTTGACCATCGCCCACTATAGCATAATCTATAAAGGTGAGAATCAAGATATTTCATGAGATAATTAACGTGTTTGGGAATGTGTCAAAGTCCCTCTAGAGGTACCATCTAGAGTTCTTCAAGCAATGAATGGAGGACGTTGAATGCCAGCTTTTCTTTTTATTTCGTTTTTCCCAAGCCAATAAAGTACAGAGTGAGATTTGTTTACAATTTGTTTACATTTGAAACACGTTTACACAGATCACACAGATCTTTTTGATAAGCACTTTAAGTTTGATTTATTGAAATGCAGCAGATTATAGAATGTAGATAAGAAAAAGGTAACAGTACTGTTCACAGTGGTTTCCATTTTTGTGATGTGTCATACTGCAGTTTGTTTACTAAAAGATTATTTGAAAGTGTTTGAAAAGAAAATACAGGGTAGAACTGTACAAAATTTACAATAAATATTTTGTTCACTCTTAAGGTGTTTTTGTTATTTGCTTTGATAAGTACTCATGACCAGAAAATGTTTTTTTTTTTAAAGATCACATATTTTACACCCTTCTGGAGTTTTATTTTTGGTTTTGATGTCCTTAAGAATATATATTTGCGGTATAAGTACCAAAAACCATCTCAATATATTTTTACAGCTCCTCTCTCAGGAGCTCTGAAAAATAGCGAATACGTAGTAATGTCCTCTTTTTGGAAGTGTCTGTTTTCAGTGTAGGTGACCTTGACGGAGGGGAAAATGAGGGGCCAAATACTTGGTCATTGCTTCTGTTGCATTCTTGCCACTTGTGCCGACAGAAGCATGAACAGGTTGGGTAGGCTGAGGGTAGAGTTGGTCAGTCTCACAAATGTCATTTAACCAGTTTAAATTCACCCCATCATTTCGCTTCTCACAGAAGTTGTGCAGTGCACAGCATGTAGCTATCATCGTCGGTGCAAAGGAGAAGTGAAAGTCACTTCTTTTAAGGGCACTCGCCACCTTGACTTCAGCTTGCCGAACGCCATCTCTACACCTACCCTGAGTGAACTGAGGTAGACATTGAATGATTCCTGCTCTGGTGTAAGATTGGGAGAACCCTGTGTACCCCTTGATCAACCAGTCAAGTAAGGGATAAGCAGGATCTCCAACAACCATTAGCCTGAGGTCTTCTCCCTCTACGTTTTACACAGCCTAGAAAATAAGTCATCATTATAGTTGTTTGCCATACTAAATCACAATTTGAGAAAATGTAATAATCTATATGGATTAGTTTACCTTGGGCAGCAGGTGGGCTTTCTGGAAGAGTTCTGATTGTCGAAACACACTCGCATCGTGGGCACTGCCTGGCATTTTGCAGCTTAAGTGCCAGAAGCTGGGGGAAAAAATATTGTGGAGAGTTAGGCACTGTTTTTGTATTTATCATTAGTTAAGGCAGTTTTTTTAGTTTATTATTTAAGTATTCTTAATTTTTTTTTTAAGGTAATTGGTTGCAAACTATTTATTTTAGCTACATTCAAATAAATAAAAAAAATTTGTTGAAAGTTAGCCAACTAAATTCTTTTATTTAAATGTAGCTACAATATATTGATTACAACCACTTACCTTAAAAAATTTAGTAAATTCAATGAATAATTGTGAAATTTGAAATGTTACAACAGTTATTGCACATGAACAATTGTACTGGCGTTTACTAATTAAGATGAATTAATGCTAAATAAACTATATTCATTCTAACTGTTAGCAACATGGGGGGGGGGGTTCGATCTCAGCAGGGACTTAAAACTGAATGCTCACAGACGTGTCACCATGGGGAAATTTTTTTTATAAATCATACAGAATGAGTTTTTTGAGAATGTAACAACGCAGAAAGTATTCTGCATTTTATTGGGGAATATATGGTTTGTACATAAAAAAAAACACACCCAAGGACAGCCCCCACAAGGATAGTAAACCAGATGCGTGTGTACGTGTATAAAATGTACATATAAAAAATTTGACTCACAGCCTTGGTCATCTACAACGGCTTGAAGCACGTAGGAGGGCCATCCTTTCCTATTCACGAAGTCTTTATATCCATCAGAGGGTGGTAGGATCGGAATATGAGTTCCGTGAGTTCCATCGATACAACGTAGTTCCACCGTATTTTAATTATAGTTTTTATTGGCGATTTGAGCATTCCCATGCAGAAGAGATAGATGCACTTTTTCACCGTGCTTTTATGGATTCCAAACTGATTGGCAATCACTCGATACTCGGTGCAGGATCCTAGTTTGTACAAGGCAACGGCAACACGCATTATTAAGGGAATGGGTGCAGGCACTGTGCACTCCGCGGGAGCTCATGTGTTCTTTCATGACAGAACATAAAGCAAAAAATTAACGTTGTGTCATTCGAAAATTTTGTTTCCATTCTGAATGTGAAAACTCCTTCAGAACAACTCTTTCCCACCAATCTTGACTCTGTATCTTCATCCAGAGATGGCGGGTTATTGGTGGAGGAAAGGGCATCAGAGTAATGTGATGATGCCACACAGGATGTTGTAAAGCTGCTTGTAATCTTCTTCGTTGGCCGAGTAAAGACAGTAAAAGTTCACAAAAAAAACATTGCTGATTTATGAATGTGTATGCCAACAGGGCAAAAATAACGATTAGCTCTGTTAGTGTCACGTCCATGGTTGTCTCCGCAAGTGTGATTGATATGACGTCACACGCAGAGCGCGTGCGTAAAAGTTTTAATTGGAATGTATATAAAACACATATAAACGGATATTTGAATCAGATTACAATGTTTAGAGTACATGTAAACAGATCTGCAATCGGATTCAATTCATTCGGATTGACGAAAATTGGTGCATGTAAACGTAGCCAGTGATTCAGTGATGTCATCATCCAGATTAGTTTAGTTCAGTTAGTATCTGTGCAATCAAGCCGGTAATAATGCCAGAAATTAAGTGTCCTTAACTAAGCAAGCAAAATGTGACAGTAGCAAGGAACCTAAACTCCATCGGTGACAGGAGTAAAAAACCTTGGGAGAAACTAGGCTCAGTCACAGGACAAGTTCTCCTCTGGCCAGACGAAACCAGCATGGCGTGGTTTAATGCACAATTCAAAGCCAGATTGTGCAGAGGACTCATCTGGTTCCTGTGGTCTTGTCCCGGTGGCCGTCTAGGAGACAAGGTCTTCACTGGGGATCTGTCTCTGGGGCTCATCTAGTTGTCCTGATCTCCGCTGACATTCTGTTCCTAAGACCTCTACAGCAGTGGTTCTCAACCCGCGGCCCGTCACGAATTCAAATGCGGCCCACCATGCTGAACACAATTTAAAAAATTACTTTCAGTTTTACAATTCATTTTAGTTTTTACATTAATTAAAAAATGTACTAAACAAATATGAGCTATAATGTTTTTGTTATGTAAAATAATTTTGTTTTTCATATATTATTTTCAGACATGAGCAGTACTCACATAGCCTAATTAACGTTACGCATTTAAAGTAACGACCAAGTGGCCAGCGGCAGAC
>NW_015660886.1:83795-84608 GCF_001515625.1 Sinocyclocheilus rhinocerous
ATAACTTTCAGTTTTACAATTCATTTTAGTTTTGACATTAATTAAAAAATGTACAAAACAAATATAAGCTATAATGTTTTTATGTAAAATAATTTTGTTTTTCGTATATTATTTTCAGACATGAGCAGACCTGTACTCACGTAGCCTAATTAACGTTACGCATTCAATGAACACTTACACAAGCACGCACTTTGGCAGAATTCAATTCAAATAGTCATCAGCAGCCATTAGTTGGGTAAAATTGAGCATCAGAATGGACACATTTGTTATTAAGGGAGAAAAACAAAATGTGGAAAATGCCAGTGAAGGAACACATAAGAGCTAGTCGCAGCAGTGAAGGTATAGGAGAGTGCTGGACTTTCGGCATCAACTTTTGGTTTGCCCCGCCACTCACTTGATGATGTTCAGGCTAGAGCACTGCACGGGCCTCAAATATATGACGTTCAGGCCCTAGCCCGGCCCTTGTCTGACAGCTTATCAGAATTACCGGCCCGAGCCCGTCTTTTTTTCCCCTTCTCCCAAAACAGCTTATACTACTGTTTCAGCTATTAAAATAGTTCAGTTTTATATGTAATGGCAAAGTGATTATACTTCGTTTCGTTTTTTTATTAAGTTAATTTAGAAAAACTTTTGGAGCATTTTTTGGTCGTTAAATATAAGTTTTTTGTTTTTTAAAGTAACGACCAAGCGGCCAGCGGCAGACAGTGAGCTGATCAAAGCCTATGTTTGATCAATTTAGCCTTCTCAAATCATCACGACTTGCCTAAAATAAAATCTATAGATATAAAACAGTTCAAGCATATCACAATGTTT